>NC_073352.2:11270000-11575000 GCF_027580225.2 Misgurnus anguillicaudatus | reverse complement strand
CCCAGGATACACTGCAGGATTTTTGCACTCTTATAAGATATAAGACATTTATCGTTTAAACTTGGATACAACAAGCATGTAGACTGAACGATAATAACCCCTATTGAATCGGAGGCTTCGATGGCTGCGAGACACGTTAGCGCAATGTCACCAGCATGCGTTAGTGATAAACAAATACTGGAATGCAGGTCATAGCAGCAAACACACTGTGCATTGATCATCGTAGGCTATCTTTGAACGGAATACCAGGAAAACGTTGATGAAGAGCCACGATCACAGAAATCTTCACGATGGTAATCTTTTTTTTCTGGAACAGCCAAATATCATGCAGTGTATCCCAGAAAAATTAGATCCCACCAACCTGACAAATTTTAACAATACATATTTTATGTATCAACCCCATACCTTTTAAACATAATTTTGCCTCATTTGTGTTGATTTTAGACAGTGGGCTATACAGTTTATGCCGTCTTAGGGCTGGGCGGTATATCGGATTTAGGGGATATATCGATATGGGTTCCCGACGCGATGCGGAATTAGCCCATACCGTTCATATCGATATGGTTTAATACAACTCAAGCGCTCATACACGCGCTCTGCGCGAGCCCGCCCGTCACAGCAAATACGCGACATGGAGAAGCACGCAGAAACTCTGTGACGCTTGGATGCGCCTCATGAATGTGGACATTCAAAAACTGCGGCTGCATGCACTCGGAGGATTGTAATAACTGAGTTCAAGACTAAAATAAAATGTCTCCTCAACCTGCTTTTACAGAGAGATCATTGGAATTAAGTTACCGCTGCATATGTGTGCTTTCATTCCAACAACATGTCTGACGCTCCCTCACAACACCTATTTATCTAATACGCTATTGCAGTTATTTCTCATCATCACTATTATAGCAATATCAGGTGAGTGATACTGCGTTTATACTTTAGTTCGACGGGACAAATACGTAGATAAAACAGAAACTCCGAAGGAGTTTTATTTTGTGGTGAACTTTTTCCTCAGATTCAAAGCCCAGTATATAACAGCCAGAAACAAGTCTCCGTTATTTAATTTTAAAACGGCACTTTAGTATTAGTAACGAATGATTGTGCTGCTTCAGTGAAGCTATTAGTGTGAATTAATGAGATTATTATTAAGAAATAATAAGGGAGGATGTGTGTGAATGAAACAAAGACACTTTAAATGTGCTGAATGTGTGCGCATTATATTTTCAGTTTGCACGTATAGTCAATCAGATTCCAGAACCACATCTGTTCTATAAACTTAATTATTTTGGATCATATGTTTTTAAGTTTTGTCCATTTTTGTGACTGGAATACACTGTAAGGACAAAAGGACTGTGACCCCCTTCTAATGAAGAGGACTGACTACTTTAGTAAATTCTGTGAACACAAATCTTAATGCTACAGACAGTTCAGTATATTAATGAGAATTGTGTGTTTCTAATGTTATTGATAATAATTTCAATAGTATGGGCAGGACACTTTTCTATAATTATAATTATATTATAGATTAAAGATCATATTACATGATAATGCCCATGTGCATAAAACAAAGTAAAAAAAAGAAATGATTAAGAACTTCACTGGTTTGTATATAAAGTT
This sequence comes from Misgurnus anguillicaudatus, assembly GCF_027580225.2. Classification (NCBI taxonomy): domain Eukaryota; kingdom Metazoa; phylum Chordata; class Actinopteri; order Cypriniformes; family Cobitidae; genus Misgurnus; species Misgurnus anguillicaudatus. The sequence continues at coordinate 11,573,386 of NC_073352.2, read as the reverse complement.
AACTAAACCCAGCTAAACAACTTTGGTATGACAAACATTTACCACCCATCAAGGACATGAGCATACAGTCATTTCAGGTAAGATAAAGGCTTTAACAAAGATAATTTTTTTATATGGTACTGCATGGTATATAATTTTAGTTTTGATTTGAAGTGGAATAGATAGTTTATTAGGGAGTGTTTACAACTTTATGGTACAACAACTTCAGCCACAAAGATTATAAAGGCTTTGACTTTCAAGTAACATTTTTATCCTTTTTGTTAAAAAATACCGGATATATATCGGATACCGGGATTCCTAAAAAAAATACTGGGATATGAATTTTTGCTCATACCGCCCAGCCCTATGCCGTCTTATCTGTGAAGAGTCAGGAACATGTGTTTGCATATTAATATAAAATTGGTTTATAATAACTGCAAGAGTCAAAAACACTCTCAACCATACATCATCTGATCAGCTATCTAGAACCCCCATAGGCAGAAAACATATGGTTATAGCACAAGAGTTAAATTCAGATTCCAGAAAGATGATACTCACAATTCCAGAATTTTTTTTCTGTTTCTGAACGTGAAGGGAAAGAGGTGGAAATGACAGCCGAGGGCAGGAGCTCATTATAATGCCCGGCGTGACAGCCACAGTGAGGTGTAGACTCTGTGCAGGTCAGTGACAATACATGGAAAAAACCCTGACAGAAAGATGGGACACCCCCAGCATGCATTGCACTCGTTCATGCAGGTGACTCACTTAGTATGACAGCAGCTATTTAAGAAACGACTGGAGAGTTCGACCTGAGAGTTGACGGTCATCAGTCCAGCAATACTGGCCACATCCCATCAACGCATCATTTTGCGTTGAAGACGTCTAATAGTTGTCTAAACACAGCCCAGACATCTAGGCTAAACAGTGAACACTTAAAAGATGACTTACACAAAAATAAAACAAAGAAAAAACATAAACCCTGTAATCACTATTGACTTTATATATGCTATTATGATGCTCAAAGATGTTTTTTTTTTCAAAGATGGGTTTTAAATGATAAATTACTACAGGGAGACTTTAAAGGATATGCGGAAGATTTTAAGACTGTTGTGACAAATTCCCTTAAAAATCTCAATACAAGTACAACACATCTGTTGTATATGTACATTATGGGCCCTATTTTAACAATCTGAAACGCAAGTGCGAAGCGCAAAGCGCAAGTGACTTTGTGGTCGGATCTTGGGCGCTGTTGCTATTTTCCCGGCGGGAGAAATAAGTCTTGCGCCAGGCGCAAATCAATAAGGGGTTGGTCTGAAGTAGGTTCATTATTCATAGGTGTGGTTTGGGCGTAACGTCAAATAAACCAATCAGAACGCTAGCCAACATTCCCTTTAAACGCAAGGGCGCAAGTTTCATGACGGGTTGCTATTATAATGACGGATTTACCAGGCGCACGCCAGGAGCGGTTCACAGCCGAGGAGACCGACGTTCTTGTAAGAGCAGTCAAAGACAGAGAAGTTGTTTTGTATGGGGATAGGAGAAACCCGCCCAAATCAGCGTCGGTTAAACAGGCGTGAGAGGAAATAGCCACAATTGTCTCATTAGCTGGCTTCCCCATCGTTGCGCCAAGTGCTACAATGATGTCAGGAGACGGGGGAATCCCAAGCTTGCCAGCATAAATCGGGCACGCCGTGTAGCGGGAGGTGGATCTGCCTCATGACCTGACGCCAGCAGAGGACATCGCTGCGTCCACCCTCACCGCTGAAAGGGTTTGGGGGCTTTGAAATCGGAAACGCAAGCAAGGTCCAACCCCAAAGTACACTTACAAATCAAGTTCATATACATTAAGGTTTCTTATGAAAACATTTTAATTATTATTTACATAAAATAAACAAAATACAGCCACACAACAAACTTATGAAAATATTTTAATCGTTATTTGCATGAGATTTTTTTAACGCAGCCACACAATAAATAAAAACTATCACCACAATGCTCACCACAATGATTTCCCTTATCTCATGTGTTAATATTTTTTATTGTAACAATTTATGATTTGCAAAAATAACTATTGCATCTGTGTAGATAAGATAAGCAAAGTGTGTGCGCGTTGTGCACGCTATACATTATAGTCAAGCATGTGCCCTTAAAATAGCATAATGAACTACGCGCAACGCGCCACTGACTTTAGACTAGTTTTTTTTTGGTTAGTAGCGCAATTGTTTTTTGAAACTGCAAAATAGCATCAGGGATGGTTTGCGCCGGAACACGCCTCCTTTTTTGCGCTGAACCGCCCAGGGAGCGCAAGTTCATTCCCTAGTTTGCCGACGTGCGTCTGTGGAGGGAAAAACCAGCTGTGCACCAGTGCAAAATACGAAATGATACATGCGTCACTGAAAAAGTCAATTGCGCTGGGTGCAAGATAGGGCCCAATGTCTTTAGTTAAATACGGCTGAAAGTGGTCAGATAGTGGCCATCAGAAATGTGTGAGGTTTCATATAAGTGAGAGCTTATACAGCCTGGAGTCAGCCATGTTCTTAGTTAAGCTCTTTATGGTACAAGATGAAGTGAAGTAAAATGAAATTACAGATGTGTTTAGGATTTAAAAATGTCAAAAAATCTGCCCTCTTGCAAACAACCAGTTACACTCAATATACCACCTCCTTCTGTGAAATCCCATTTTTCGATTAAATTTATAATGAGCGCTGGAGGTAAGACTGTTTTATATTATATTCCTAAAAAATCATGACTCATTTTCTAGTACTACTTTTTTTGGTTTGTACAGCATTTGCAGATCAATAAAGCCTGGAGTGTATTTCACCAGCCATCCATCAGCATCACTGAGTCTGCAGGTGTGTAGACAGTGCAGAGTACTGCAGCTTTGATTATAATGAGAGTGATGTATCTTGGCTATTGTGGATGGGGTGTGAAGTAAATATGGCTAAGTGAAAGACAGTGCCATCTTGCGCAGATCTCTGCTAAAAGTGTCGGAGATGTGAAGAGTTTGCAATCGATTTAATTTCAAAGAGAAATATATGCTAAATATATGGCTGAAGCCATAGTTTTGTCTCAATGCGCATGCATCAAAAGTCTGTGTACACGTATGCTCTGCAATGCTCTGCAAGGCTTTGCTTTCGACCATGTGGGTACTTTTGCATACACGTAAAAAAAAACTATCCTCCGGGTTCAACCATGTCTAGCTTTGCCAATCAGAAGCCTGAAAAAAGTATTTATTGGTTCCGGTATGGTGCATCAAGGAAGATAACAGCGCGCACACCAACGTCACAAACAAAATTCAGTTCACCAGCTACCGTTAAATTTGGCATTAAACACCACGCGCTGTCTGTGCTATGCACCTAAATAATGCCTCAAACCATGTGGATTGTTGGCAAAAAGTGGGCAGCTACTTTTCTATGCGATAGTTGTTGGGTTGATGAGAATTTGCCGTATCCCAATGCCCTGGCAATCAACCAGAATATCCAATCATTGACAATGTCAGTTTTCTTTTATGGCTAAATTCCACATTTTATTTTTCAGAATATATACAAATCTATGTGCTGTTGTTTTATGCACTTTTTACTAGGAAGGACACATTAAAATCTTTATTTGCCTGACAGTAAAGCACCTAAAGAAAAAATTGGAAGGATCACAGCATTGTAAGAATGATGGATTTTACTGAAATGACCAATGCTTGTTGTTGGTCATGAATATAAATCACACTGAAAATCCACTGTGCAATTAGAAATAAATATTGCTTCTCAGTGTTGTAATGAAACAAACTATTTATGAATGGGTTTAATACATCTTCATGCATTCCCCCTCAGAGAGTCATTAAACACACGCGCTGTTGCAGAGACCAGCCGAACGGATAAATATATTACGCTGAAAACACCAAAAATTATCTTTAGTCGGAAACTAACCAGTTAATGAAATAAATCCACTTTAAGCAACATTTTTCTATAATTGTGAAGCTTGATTACCAAAATGTCTGTGTATTTAAAGTAGATGTAGGGCCACTAGACACTGCCTTTGCATTAAATGATTATCATGCAGTATTTAAATAGCGCATTTTTGCTGAGCTTCTTATTTTTAAGCATACCAGAAAAACATAGAAAATTTTTGTATAACATCTATGCAGCTTAAGTAACAGGGTCGTTTTGTGAATACATATAAAGAGCTCAGATGCAAAGATCCCTCAGCATGTATTAAATGTTTATCAAATACTTACGCTTCAAATCCGCTTAATCCTGGCCTCAGGCCATTCAGAAATAACGCTTTGTTGGCAAAATCTGTTAAAAGCCACATCGATTTTTAATCAAAGTGAATGAAGGTGAATGTGAAGCGATTGCGGATCACATTCAAACTTGGATCCCTTGTGAGGACTCGGACCTGAATAAAACCTGAATGTGGCAATCACATGCATCACAGCCCCCCTAATGTGTGCTTCAGTTTCTTTATTTTTACCATTTAATTTCTGACTCATTATCTGGGGTGTTTCTAGCAGTGACGCGCCGATGACTTTCTTTTTTCAAGGGCGCACTGTTAAGGGAGTGTCTTGCATGTATTTTGTGAACGTGAGCGTAAACGGTTTTGACGCGGTGCAGCAGGCACTTATTTTGACAAAACACATGATGCACATAGTTCACATGAGGCTTAAAAGGTTTTGCAGCAAAAGACAGTCAAATGTATTAAATACCAATGAAATCACTAAAATGACATTTGTGATAATGAGTCAATTCAATTACTGACTAATAACCTTTTATTGGCATTGAAGTGATGTGCCTAGTGTATTTTTAACGCGCGCTGCGTCAAAGCCGCACCATAAATACAAAATAAAAGTCAAAAATCCTGTCACTTTCAAAATAAACACCCCAAGCAGCCTCCCGTATTTCGCACGCATTCTATGCTGAATATAGATTCATAATTGAGGATGTATTTTAGTCAGATATACAGCTACACATCTTTAATCCTTGTCCTTCATAACTGAGCTTTTTAAAGTGTATTATCTTTGTTGTTTAAAGAACAACAATACAGGACATAGCAAACAACCAACAATAAAAATAATAAAATCTAACAAAACATTAACATTTTGCTAACGTATCCTTGTTGGACAGCAAATCACGTGGTCTCGCGAATCCTGGCGTGAGCTAGCACACAATGGAAGACGGAACAAAACCGCATCTAAGCTGTAATGTGCATAAAAAATGACTAATCGAGTTTATGTGAAAAGCTCTTTGATTTGTCCTTCCCAAAAACATCAATAACAGTAAAGAAAACGACACTCTTCAAGTCAGTGAATGGGAATTTAAGCACCGGTAGTGATTTGAAAGACATGGTAAAAAAAAGCTTCCCTCGACATTTACTCCTTTCTCAGTGTAACTGCAATACAACTAAAACTGAGATGATGGGGAATGCTAACAGTATTATATCGGTCCTTGACTTGAGCTTTTGAAGGGTCAACTTGCCAAGAATCTCACATCCGCTCAAGGGAATTTTTAATGCAAACAGTGAGTCTTGACCTGAGTGTTACGTCTCATCTCTGTGACAAGCTCTGTTCTCGAGAGCAGTGACACCTTCACAGGTCACTGCATTAACGTCCTCTAGTTGTTTACTAACAACGACCCTTCAACTGAGTCCTGACGCTCTAATAGTTTGAAATACAAACCAGACAAATACCTGCAAAGCAGTGGCGGATGCAGAACGTGACATATGGGTGGGCATGGATTAAGTCCGGGTGGGCCTGAATCTATGGGTGTCACTTTTGAATAAGAAACTATAACAAGTCTATAAAATTCGTCAAAACTTCAGGAATCACAAGCGTATTGGTGTGAACACTAATTTCAACAGCATACACACACACCCGAACTGCACGTCACATTTTTTACATTATTGATATACTTTAAATTGTAATGCAACATGACATTAATTAAGCCTTTTTGATAAAAAAAATTTTATTGGGCTGTCATAGCCTACCAAAAAAAAGAACCTGCACACAGTGACAAGAAATATAAATGAACACAAAAAACCTAATACTTTTTAAAATAGCCTATTAAAACTGTTTAAATAAATTAAGCTACTAAATGCTTAAAATGAAGCTTCTAAAATCATATTCTCTTCATGCAAATCACTAAAAATATATTTTAGTTCTCACATATTTAAGTTAACTTACTAAATAAAGAAAGAAAAAAGGAATTGCTAGAATAATGTTTGACTCTGAGGTTAAACGAAATGACAAATAAATAAACATTTAATATACTTTTGATGAGCATAAGAGCAAGCGGGTAGCCTACGCGTGAAGAGCGGAGCGCGCATATCAGACGTGAACACGAAATGAATAATGGGTTTAATTATGCTTTCACTTTGCTTCATTTCCTGACAGTTTTACTTGTTAGTGGGGATAGTAATGACTAACAAGATGACACCGAATTACATACAATATAATTACCTAACTAAATCTGAGAGAATGCAAACACATTACAATATTTTTTCCTCCGCCCGACGGGCAGGGCGCAGATACATTTTCGTAGAACGACAGGAATTCGCCATAGCCCCGGGACTTCGGGGTAGCGATTTTGCGAGCCCTGCATATGTTTGTTTTGTAGAAAGACTTTCTTTAAAGTGAATTTCGTTTTGTATAAATTGTATCTTAATATTAATCAATGTTTAATCAAACAATTGCCTCGATTTAATAAATAAGAAGCAAACCACGAACGTCTGTGGTGTGGATTGAAGTGAACCCACTATATTTCCGCAGCCTTTCTGCTTTTAATGCATTTCTTAAATTAATGTCTCAATTACACAGTATGCTTATAGTTTGTTATGATAGGCTATTTGTTGCTTAAAAGCAATAGGCTATATTGTATAAAGTGTAGCAATAAACGTGGCGTGACTTATAGTGCTGAGTTACAGAGCTGGTAGGGTATATCAAACAACATCACTGTGATCAGATCTTTTCTTTCTATTTTTTACCCCGCTGTCATATTTGTTGTGTGTTTATGTTATTGAGAGGAAAGCACGTAGCACATATTTATAACGTGTTGTTATTCAAAATACGTTTTCCACTTGCTTGCAAAAAAAGTTATCGGGAATATTTTTCTCATTAGAATAATGTAACGCAACGCAACATATAACTTCTTTATAATAGTTTTTAAATAGTTATCAGGCTTACTTATAATTTTACTGTTTTTAACATAACATGCAATAGATAAAATACACCATATGAAGTAGTATCCATTTCTAACTATACAGAGTACTATTTTTTTACATTTCTGATTGGGCGGGCCAGCTGTCAATCTGGGCGGGCCCAGGCCCGTCCAGGCCCGCCCATAGCTCCGCGCCTGCTGCAAAGGACTGCTAGTGTTGTTGAGTAACAAACAGCAAATAGTAAAATCCTCTTATGCTAAGAAACGAAATAAGACATGTTGAAGACTATGGTTAACCAGTCAACCAAAGATTTGTGTTCTTGGGTCGAGATTCTTTTTGGTCATCCATTCCTGTTCCTGTTAGATTTTTGGACTACCAAAAGAAGCTGACTTACATTGTAAAAGTCACTTGTTGCACTTTTTTTTTTAATTTATTCAATTTGAAATTACAATTCATTTCAACTGTCTTGATTTTTATAAAAATAACTAAAAAGGCAGCAAGACGATGACGACGTCTATGCGACACACCGAAGCAGTTTTGTTTATCCAACACGGCAGCAGACGCAAAGTTACTTTTCAATGCAGCCTTAGATGGAGTTCTAAGTAGTTTTGAACGCAAGTTTATTTTAAAAAAGACCAACTTTTGGCGTTAAACAATTTCATATCCAAGAAGGATGTTTGGATATGGTAAGACATGTTAGCCACAGAGTTTTATAGGACCAACCTGCTAGGCATCGTCGTCGACGAAGTACAATTAACTTATAAATGGTAAGTGGTATTTATTAATATCATATTGTCATTATGCCTGTAATGTGGTTGTCACAGTGCCACTAAGTTGTGTTGCTTTCAATATCAATATACAGCTACCGGTTTAGTTGCATAGCTTTCAGCTGTATGCACGTACCAATAAAAGTTGTTTATGTTTGAATTGATGTCGCTCTACATACATCATCTGGTATAATTGAAACGATTGGCTATGAACTAGGTACAGACGCATTTGATAGACATTTGTAGCACCCAATAAACAGCTCTGGGCATTCCGAAACAACGCCTCAAATACGAGAAAATGAGCATGTGGTTCCCAGACCATGTCTCCTTCTCTATGAGACTGGTCTGGTGTTAGCCAGGCTAATAATTTATAGCAACTCCTAACTAGTCAAGAAATTTGAAATTAATAGACACCTTCAAGGTTTGTAAACATTGAATGACTATCGGGTGCGCACGCAGCATGGGGTCAAACTGTTCATACCATTCAGGCTTTATAATTTAATCTAACAGGTCTGAAAAATGATGACTTACCCCAAATGAAGTGAACACAACAAACACAAGCCTCTTTGATATTTGCATTGTCCCAGTCTGCACGTTAATTGCTTGCAGCCGCAAATGTTGTATTTATTTGTTTTTGAGATTCTGCATGAATCGCGAAAACTTAATGGAAGACCTAGTGCGATTTTCACAGCCCACGACGTAAGTAGGCATTTTTGACGACACTGAATAATGCGCAACTCAATTTGCTGTAATGACTTTTCTGACCCGGACATGCGTAGTGGGAACCGCCTGTGACGTGAACCGTGAAGGGGTCTATTGTAAATTTAAATTGATTAAACATAAAAATTTTAGTGCAACAAGGATTTTTTTTACAGTGAACATGCCTTACTTAGAAACATTTCATGCATCACAGTTTGAACCAATTAGACAGACATAATAGAAAAATGTAAATGTTGATCCTGGTATTAAGGGTCTTACTCAAATGCAAACCTAAATTTATGCGCTGTAATCCTGTGGATTTTCAGCGACACAATGATGTAGTGAAGGCACTGAATTACATGTAGTCTTCATATAATAGTTTACTTATAACGTAAAGGGTTGTTGTCTCAGCTTGTGTGATTGTGAAGAGCAGGACTCAAAGTCATTGTCATCTAAAGGACTATTATTGAGATAAGGTCCAGATCGAAACTACAGATAACATCAGCATGCTGTATGCTGCCCCTCAGAGCTTTCACATTATCAGATATCAGACAGTTACAAAGTCAAATAAACATACAACTGCCTGTGTAAATGCTTTGTAGTTCTTGAAAAAGCAATCCTTTTATATAATAATTGCCTTCTGATTGTTAAAACTGTTTTATAGTAATTATATTATATTTGTCTTATTTGTCTTCGGCTCCTACCCTCCCCCATCCTTTAGTTTGCGTTATTTAGAACCTTTTTTATTTCATTTTGATTCAACGGCACAGAGCAGAGCATAAAACAGTTTATATAATGTGATGCAGGTGCAAAAAAAGATGCTTTCCCAACCACTGTCAAAAGTGTTCACCTCTTGTTCTCCAGCGAAAATAAAGCTGCAACCATGAAGGCATAGTTTAAAACCATATGGGTTTTCAATCATACTGAAAAATGTATTTTATAGGGGAGAGTAGGGTAAGATGAGTCAATTTTTACATATGTTGCCTTCTCTGCATGAAAAAATGAGAAGTCAAACAAAAACATCAACCTTTATTTAAGGATGTCTTCTGTTAAATGAAATGATAAGAATGCCTTAATAACAAAGGGCTATGAAAATGTGACTTCTCAAAAAAAGTGCTCTTGCGGCCCGACTTGCCCCAGCTAAGGGGTAAGTTGATCAGTGTAAATGGGACCCACTGACTTTTTTTGTTTAAACATGAACACAGTTTAAAAATTCACACTTTTCTTTAACGTAATTTATTTTTTATGCCAAATGCATAAAGTGAAATTAATGAAAATTGCAATGTCTTGGCATGATATGTTTTCTAAAATGTTAAAAAATAAAATAATCAGTAATCAGCAGAGAACAAAAGCAGAGCTTACTTGCCTGCACTTTATTTAAAAATGACACAATGAACTTGGCAGTTTCTGTGTTAGTACAACTGAGCATAAGCCTGCATCATGTTAGCATCAATGGCGCAAAATAGATAATAACATCTGAAGTGATCAGAGATAAAACCAATTCTCTGTGACAGACAGGGCAGTCTGTCTCTGTTGATGTCTACAGATCAGTGTTTGAAGAAAAGCTGATATTTTTCATCAAAGGCAAAATCTGTTGAATGGGTCACTGTGTGAGGATGGTGCCTGAGGGACACCTACAGGGACTGGACCCGACAGATCACCACAGACGATGCATGCACCGATATGCAATGTGAGGCTTGGCTCTATTAACCACAACATGTGCACAGATTTTATTTAGAAAGAAGGGGGGGTATATAGCCACATATAACCTCATATAGCCACTTAAATGATTATGAGGCCATTTTGTTTAAAGAAATAGCAAAAGTGAAGCTGGTTCTGAGAAAAGGACTAACATAAATTTACTAAAGCCATTTTTTACCATTTTGGGTTGGATGATTTTCTCGCTGGTGCAAAATTCTTAGCAAACAGCAGTAGAATCCGACAGAATCATACCTGATAACAGCATAATCTGACTGCCATCGACAGTGTAACCAGACGGCAGTACAACTAGACAGCAGTAAAATCAGACGGCGGTATAACCAGACAGTGATATAACCAGGTGGCGATATAAATCAGATGGCAGTATAACCAGATGCCAGTAAAATCAGACGTTTGTTTAATCAGACGGCAGTGTAACAAGATGACAGTTTAATCAGATGGCAGTATAACCAGATGACAGTATAAATCAGACTGCAGTCAAATCAGATGGCAGTATAACCAGACGACAGTATAAATCAGACTGCAGTTAAATCAGATGGCAGTATAACCAAACGGCAGTAAAATCAGATGGCAGTGTAACCAGATGACAGTAAAATCAGACGGCAGTGTAACCAGATGGCAGTAAAATCAGACAGCAGTGTAACCAGACAGCAGTGTAACCAGATGGCAGTAAAATCAGATGGCAGAAAAATCAGACGGCAGTGTAACCAGATGGCAGTAAAATCAGATGGCAGTTTAATCAGACGGCAGTGAAATCAGAAAGGCAGTGTAACCAGACGGCAGTAAAATCAGATGGCAGTTTAATCAGATGGCAGTAAAATCAGACGGCAGTGAACCCAGATGGCAGTTTAATCAGACAGCAGTAAAATCAAATGACAGTTTAATCAGACGGCAGTTAAATCAGATGGCAGTGTAATCAGACAGCAGTAAAATCAGACGGCAGTAAATTCAGATGGCAGTTTAATCAGACGGCAGTTAAATCAGATGGCAGTGTAACCAGACAGCAGTAAAATCAGACGACAGTTTAATCAGACAGCAGTAAAATCAGATGCCAGTAAATTCAGACTGCAGTAAAATCAGATGGCAGTGTAACCAGATGCCAGTAAAATCAGATGGCAGTTTGATCAGATTGCAGTGAAATCAGATGGCAGTGTAACCATACAGCAGTTTAATCAGATGTCAGTGAAATCAGATGGCAGTGCAACCAGACGGCAGTAACCAGATGGCAGTAAAATCAGACGGCAGTAAAATCAGACGGCAGTAAACCCAGATGGCAGTAAAATCAGACGTCAGTTTAATCAGACAGCAGTAAAATTAGACACAAGTTTAATCAGATGGCAGTAAAATCAAATGGCAGTGTAACCAGATGGCAGAAAAATCAGACGGCAGTAAAATCAAATGGCAGTGTAACCAGATGCCAGTAAAATCAGACGGCAGTAAAATCAGATTGCAGTTTAATCAGATGGCAGTTAAATCAGATGGCAGTGTAACCAGACAGCAGTAAAATCAGATGACAGTTTAATCAGATGGCAGTAAAATCAGATGGCAGTAAATTCAGACGGCAGTAAAATCAGATGGCAGTAAATTCAGATGGCAGTAAAATCAGAAGGCAGTAAAATCGAATGGCAGAGTAACCAGATGGCAGTAAAATCAGACGGAAGTTTAATCAGATTCTAGTGAAATCAGATGGCAGTATACCATACGGCAGTTTAATCAGATGTCAGTGAAATCAGACGGCAGTGTAACCAGACGGCAGTAAAATCAGACGGCAGTAAACCCAGATGGCAGTAAAATCAGACGTCAGTTTAATCAGACGACAGTTTAATCAGACGGCAGTAAAATCAGACGGCAGTTTAATCAGATGGCAGTAAAATCAGACGGTAGTTTAATAAGACGGCAAATTAATCAGATGGCAGTTAAATCAGACTGTACTACACTCAAAGTTTTATTGGGCGTCTCATTCTTTTATTTTATTTTTTCTCACTGTCTTAGACTTTGTTCACTGCTATTATTAGCACACTGAGATGTCACTGAAAAGAGATTCTAGAAATATATAAAAAAGTTTATGCTAATAAATTCTGGTCCAAAACAAATCAATGTTGTGTGTCATAGGGTTAGTTTACTATATACAGCACTAATATTTTCAAACTCAACAGTCAGATATTCTTTCAAGGAGTGGTTCACCCAAATATGAAAATTCTCTTATCATTTAGTCATGCATACCTTCCTTTCTTCAGTTGAACATAAAAGCATAATTTTATATTAAAATGCCATTATGTTATCTTCTTATATAATGCAGAACATACTATTATACTACTATATAGTAAGTTATAGTAATGCAAATAATTCCAGTATTTTCCAGTGAGTACACAGTATGTCTTCAAGCAAAATGGTTCATTTGAGCTTACAGTATTTAGTAATTGACATGTAATGTATTAATGTAAACATAAACATTAGTGTGGCATATTCAGATATGGAGTCACTAAAATAATGTGAATTGCTTTAAAGATGGATGTGTCTGCATTGTGGAGCTTCATCATTCTGAGCCCCCATAACAACATTATTGATTGCTTTTCTCACTGTTGTAAATCATATTAGATAAAAGTTTCTGCTAAATTTCTGAATATAAACGGAACATCATGATTATGTATTTTCTTTGTTCTGATGAACACAAAAGAAGACATTTTGAGGAACGTTTGCAACCAAACTTGTTCATGAGCCCCATTCACTTTAATAGTAGTCTTTATTCCTACTATTGAAGTAAATGGGGCTCATGATCGGTTTTGGTTACAAACATTCCTCAAAATATCTTACTTCGACTTCATTAAAACAAAGAAATGTATACAGGTTTGTAACAACATGAGGGTGAGAATCATGTTGACAGAATTTTTATTTTTTGGTGAACTATCTATTTAAAGGGATAGTTCACTTTAAAATGAAAATTCTGTCATCATTTACTCATCCTCATGTTGTTCTAACCTGTATGAATTTTTTTTCTAATGAACACAAAATAAGATATTTTGAGAAATTATGGTAAACACACAGCAGTAAGTGACCATTGACTTCCATAGTAGGAAAAAATATTTTGGAAGTATTGTGATAAATAAGAAAATATTTTGATAAATGATGGTAAGCACACAGTTGACGGTACCCATTGAATTCCATCATAATTTTTTATTCCTACTATGGAAGTCTATGGTCACTTACTGCTGTGTGTTTACCATAATTTCTCAAAATACTTTTATGTTCATCAGAAAAAAGAAATTCATACAGGTTTAGAACAACATGAGGATGAGAAAATGATGACAGAATTTTCATTTTAAAGTGAACTATCCCTTTAATATATCCTTAATATCTTACTTGTAGTGACAATTCTTGGAAGGATTAATTTCTTTTGCCCTGCTGATATGTTTCATGATTTATTTATTTTTACTGTATGAATGTAATACATATTCTGTTTTATGAATTTATGTCTATTCATAAAACTATACCTTAAAGTAGTATTCTTTATACATTAGTTTGAAGTGGATCTAAAAATATATAGTTGTCCTAAGACAAGAACTTTTATGAAAGATTTTCATCCACTTTAAATGTTGACTAGTATAATTCATAACCTTAAATGCAAACTAAATGCAATTAATCTCAAATATGAGAGTTTTATGCCTCAGTCCTTGAATATCTTCAGTAATAATAATGATTTTGTACAATTGCAATCACTTTATAATTAAGACACAGCAGTCGTTGATATAATTGCAACACCTGTTAAAGAACAACAACCTAAAGTATGTAAAATTTTAGTTCAATTTTCTTAACACTGAATAACTTAAATAATTATGTTACAACTTCTCTAACAGTGACAATAATGGAGGAACAGAAACATGACTTTAAAATTTAGTTCTGAAAAAGTACTTGCTACCTGCTTCATTTCAAGGCTAATGATTCAGCTATTCATCCTCTGACAACATCTGCTTCTTATTTGGCAGCTCACAACTCTTTATAAAGCCTTGATCGATTTGAGTGAAGTGTCACTCATGAACTTGAAACACTGTCACACAAAAGACCCAGCGAGATTCTTTGCATAGGTTCTTGAGCTGTCTGGCACAGATTTTCAGATAAAAACGATTAAGCTTGAATGGCAGAGGCAGTACTATACAGTACGTAAAGCTGCGTTTTATAAAAATTCTTGAAAACTTTAGGTGCCATGGTCGATTAAAGTGAGCACATAAAGTTTGTTTAATGCGCTTATGTCACCAGGTGAACTGCAGAAGACCTCTGTTTGCATTCAGTTTGAAGAGACACACAATCTGAAAGGGTTAATCAATATAGGGTCAAGTCAAAACAAAATAGGGTTTTGAGAGCTGGGAATCAAAAGCAGGTCATTGTACACAGGAGACTATGGACTGTACCTGGAAAAGAAAAAGCAACAAATTGAGATTTTATTAAGATTTTAAAAGCATTAAAAGTCCTTTACAAGTAGTTTAAAGAAAGACTTCATAACTAACCTATTTATCTTTAATCTTAAAATTAACATTCAATCTTTGCAGACACAAAACCTTCAATCTTTGGTACACAAAAGAAAAAGCAACACAATCAGTGCAGACATTGAGAAGACAAATTGATATTGACAGATACAATTTAGGCCTAGTGTTGTACGTCAAATATCATCATAATGCATCAGTGTTGAAAAGTAACTAACTAAAGTGTCCACACTTTTAACTACAGTTTCACAGTTCGGTAGCCACACATCATTTACTCACCCTCATGTTGTTCTTAACCTGTATGAGTTTTTTTATTGTGTGAAACACAAAAGATGATATTTTGATACAATATGGCAAGCACACAGTCGACTGTACCCATTGACTTTCATTTGATTTGTTTATCCTACTAATGTAAGTCACTGGGTACCATCGACTTTGTGGTTACCATTATTTAACTTATTCACACATACAGTGTTTAAATGAAGGTTTTATTATCAAGGAAAACAAAAATCAAACCCACATGGCCCTGTGTAAATACCTGGTTGGGCCAACCTTAGTAGCACCAATTGCAATCAAGCATTCGTGATAACTGCCTTTTTTAAGGTAATCCGAATTATTGTGGTCAGGACTTTGACTAGGCCACTATAAATTCTTCATTTTGTTTTTCATCAGCCATTAAGAGGTGGACTTGCTGGTGTGTTTTGGATCATTGTCTTGCTGCAGAACCAAAGTTTGCTTCAGCTTGAGGTCACAAACAGATGGACGGACATTGTCCTTCAGGATTATTTGGTAAACAGCAGAATTCATGGTTTCATTTATCACAGCAAGTCTCCGATCATCACACCACCACCATATTTTACTGTTGGTATGATGTTCTTTTTTCTGAAATTCTGTTACTTTTACCCAGACGTAATGGGTCACACACCTTCCAAAAGGTTCAACATTTGTCTTGTCAGTCCACAGAGTGTTTTCCCAAAAGTCTTGGGGATCATCGAGATGTTTTCTAGCAAAACTGAGACGGGCCTTTATGTTCTTTTTGCTTAGCAGCGGTTTTTGTCTCGGATCTCTGCTATGCAGGCCATTTTCCCAGTCTCTTTCTTATGGTGGAGTCATGAACTCTGACCTTAACTGAGGCAGGTAAGGCCTGCAGTTCTTTGGATGTTTTTGTTGGGTCTTTTGTGACCTCTTGGATGAGTTGTTGCTGCACTCTTGGGGTAATTTAATTTGTGGATAATGGCTCTCACTGTGGTTTGCTGGAGTCCCAAAGCTTTATAACCTTTTCCAGACTGATAGATCTCAATTACTTTCTCATTTGTTCCTCAATTTCTTTGGATCTCAACATGATGTGTAGCTTTTGAGGATCTTTTGGTTTACTTCACTTTGTCATGAAGGTCCTATTTAAATTATTTCTTGATTGGAAAAGGTGTGGCAGGAATCAAGCCTGGGTGTGACTAGAGAAACTGAACTCAGGTGTGATAAACCATAGTTAAGTTATGTTTTCACACAGGGCCAAGTGGGTTTACATTTTGTTTTCCCTTCATAATAAAAACTTTTATTTAAAAAATCCATGTTTTGTTTAATTGCGGTATCTTTGATTAATATTTCCATTTGTTTCATGATCTGAAACATTGAAGTGTGACAAACATACAAAACAATCAGGAAGGGCCAACACTTTTTCACACCACGGTAATTGTTGGTTGAAGAAAGAGTAGACTGTATTAATGTTACGGGATTAACTGACCTTTTTCTATAGCAATAAACACCATCATCAGCTGTTAAACTGCTTAATACTGTTGTTGTTGTTGATTCAGCCACCTGGATTCCTCTGGGTGTCTAAAGTCTTGATGATTCAGTTTAACAGAATAATTTAGTTAGCGTTGGGATGTCTCTCACCTGGGGCTTCACCCGTCCAATAAGCACACGACTCGGAGATAAAGCAGAGCTGACCTACACTACTGATCCAGGCAGCCTATACACTGTTTCTGGAGCAGGACAATCTATTTTTTATTGAACCCAAATTGAAGACAAACAGTCAGGGCACAAAAGGGGCTTTCAAAGTGGCAGGAAATTACAGCAATCTCTGTGGGAAAATTGTCCTGATGATAAATCTGCAACAATCAGTGCCGAAAACCAAAAGCATTGCTGATTAATGCCTTCGATCTGGTGTCACGTGGATTAAGTTTAGACATTTGAGCTCTTACTGGATGCATGATACATGTAATTCATCATACCATATTCATTTTATATATAACTATGAACTGCATATTGCCAACAGTTATAGTGCAAAATTATTAACATGTAATAGGCGAGACAGATAAATGACCATTTGTAAATGCACGAACAACATAAGAGCCTAACATAAAAATGCAAAGCAAATATTGTTTTAAGATTACTTAACCCTCTGGGGTCTAAGGGGTTTTTAGGGCCCTGGAGATGTTTTGACATGCACTGACATTTGTGCTTTTTTCAGTTGCTTAAAAACATAATAATGGCAAAAGTCTTATAACACTGTGTTCAGCACAAACTGGGCTACTATATTATATGATCAACATGTATGTACATGTTTGTATTTTTGAGAGAAAAATGTTTATGCGTGGTTTTTGAAAAAGCTAAATTTTTAAGTGACTGATATAAGTCAAAAAAACCCATACTAAACATGTTTTCCCAAGACTTTTCAAAACAGGATCTAGTAGTCTAGAGTTTTTTCTTTAAAATGATGTGAAAATCATTCTGCTTACTCATTTACATGAGACAATAATATTGATTTACAATTTCAAAGTCACTTTTTGGTTAGGAAGGCAATATGCAAGGAGGCTGGAAGCTCTTGAATAATCTGTGATTGACAGCTGAAGAACAAAACACTTGCATAATGAGCTGCATAATGAGCCTTTAGCCAGTAAGACGACGCCTTGTTACGTGTTTGTTTGTGAAAGCAACACAAAAGAAATGCCTTCCCATGCGTGATCCTGCGTTAAATAAACTTACTGTGCAGAGATATACGCGAACAAACATGGTTTTAGATGTGTTTAGATGCGTCTTAATACAAAAGTGCGTCAAATATGAGGCATTGTGTGTGCTTTTTGTATTTACAGGCGAGAGAGCATACTTTATAATTTTACCACAAAGCGCGTCAAATATGAGGCATCTTGCGTTTTTGTGTGCGTTTGGACCTCGATCCCGTCACACTGACGAAGCACACACTCGCGTCTTTTTGGAGATAACTTTATGCGCGAGTAAACAAGTAGATGTGATGTTTGCAATGGCACCTTTTATAAGAATACCACAAAGCGCGTCAAATATGAGGCATCGTGTTTGTGTGTGCGTTTGGACATCGCGTCACGAAGCACACACACTCGCGTCTGTTTGGAGATAACTTTAGGCGCGAGTAAACAAGTAGATGTGATGTTTACAATCGCATATCTTATAATGATACCACAAAGCGCGTCAAATATGAGGTATTTGTGTGTGGGTTTGGACGTCGATCGCGTCTGTTTGATGAAGCACACACACTCGCATCTGGAGATAACTTAAGTTACAGTCTGAGTAAACAAGTAGATGTCATGTCACCAACACTTGGATTAAAACTCAACACAGCATTGAATGGCTACAGAGACGGAGTCTCCATTGACTGTGGCGTTGACTAATGAATATGGATGATCTCTGCTCTTCTCTTCAATGGAGCGGGGCGTGGCTCTTTATAAATAATGCAGTAACACGAGAAAGACGGTACATATCCCTCTTCTAACACAGTTAACAACGAATTACAATATTTGTTTTCGATTTCACTTACATCTTCCAAAAGCAGACATTCCAAGCATTATGTAGACATGTATCTTTTGTTTATATGACAAGAATTCCTTAAGTTACAGTTAATTTTTCTGACGTGTTTGTGAAAGGACTTCACTGAGGGAGAGAGAACAAAACACGCATCATGTTTATTTTCTTAATTTTGCGAAAAGCACAACATTCTGTTTTTATTGGGAGTGGACAGAAAAAAACTAGACACTTTAACGTTTTAAATGATGTATAAATCATATCTGTATGTCCAAAATCAGCAGAGTTATCTAACTCTCTTTGCGGAGTGATTGAAAAATAAAGAGTTTGCGGCGCCCGCGCCACCGTCGACCCCAGAGTGTTAATTAATTAATACGTCCTCTCTTTAAAAATTTATTTTACTATTTAAAGCTATGCATTTTTAGGGTGTATTTAGACCTGTAGAGCATTCACTTTATTTCGAAATGGGGATTAAAATTGTTACTCTGTTGCATTTTCTTCTTAGTTTGGTTTGCTATCACATGGCAAAGTTTTAAAATGAACAAAATTTTTTAATAAAACTCACGTGAGATTGAAGCGTCCTCTCATTGGTCAGAATCCACTTGCGTATGTTCTGGGATTCTGCTCGTATCTGTCATCTGTCAGACAACAGCTGCGGGTTTATTGTGGGTTTCTTTGGAGCTGTCCTTGTATTATTTAATCATTTTGATCACAGCGCTGTTTCACTGAGCGATTAAAGGCCATCTTTTCAGACGCTCCCTAAACACCTTGTAAAAACCATTCCAGAGTTTGTGTGCAACCGGGCCAAGTCCAGCTCATTCTGATGGTTTCATAACAAATTTTTTGGTGTTGATCCAGTGTTGCCAGATGTACGATAATTATTGTATTTGTACCAAAATTTTGACCTCTGTACGATCAACAATGAAAAAAATCCCATAAAGTACGATAATTTCCACATTTTGTGACACTTCAAATGGTCATTGTAATCATAGTGCTTCTATACTCATTGATCTAACTGTGAATCCCACCCATAATTGTTGGGAGAACCCGAATGTTTGTGTCTTCTATCTCTTGGCTTTGGCTAGAAGGGCTACAGCTATGGCCTAAATCTTGCAAGATGTTTGGTATAGAGTTATATTTGGGGGTAGGATTAGGATAAAAATTTTAGGATGAAAAAGCACCCCTGGGTAGATGGAATACAGCTACTGCCTAAATCCCGTAAAATGTATGGTTTACGGTTAGGTTTGGGGGTACGATTAAGATAAAAACAGCACACATTTGGAGAGATTTCATATGATTTTGGTGGTTGCTGTTTCCCATCTAGCCACAACTCCATATCTTATGTTATCTTTTTACGGCCAATCATCGTTGAGAATGACTCTCTCTTTCACAAGTTAATGTTCCCTTTTAAAGTTGTTTTGACCCTCCCGCTAAGGTACACCTAGTTATTTATCTTCTGGGAAAATTTGCAGGCTATCAAAAGTTGTTTGTCTAGATACTGCATTTTGCAAATTTAATATTTTTTTCCCCAAATACCATAATTTTAAGCTTCTGGTACGATCTTTGGACATTTCCAATCTGGCAACACTGTGTGGATAGTCGTGTTACCATATGCCTAAACAAATCAAACCAAAGGAGAAAACTCAACAGATTCTGAAACAAACACTCAGGTGTGAAAACCCTTAATTGATTTTTATGTGCATTTCACACTAAACCACAAAAAAAATCACTGTACTAAATAATGCCGTAACAGATTGTTTTTAAAAAAGTAGTAAATTTTGTTTTAGTAACGTACTATTTGAACAGTTTTAACACTACAACCTATCTTGCACAAACAGTGCTATTCTCCATTACTAATTGGTCTCCAATGACATGATTCATCTGTGTGGTTCATGACACATCAGAAATAATGCAGTGCTACTGACAGCTGCGTGCAACATAAAGCTAAGAGATCTTGCTGAAAGGTGTTTCTCTCACAACTACAACATAACTCCAGAGAAATGACTTTTACCACCTAATTTGTAAGCATACATGAATTTATGTTGTGAATCTCTGACATTTGCAAATGTTTATATGTGATAGCTTGACACATTCAACCATGTAAACAAACAGAACAGTCAATGGTGAAACAAATAGTTGTGTTGTCTCTGCTTCTATGTAAAAAAATCACTTCTGGCCTGGAAAAAAAGGTGTTGAAAGTAAAAGTCGAAATCGATATTGCCTAGGATCGATGATATCTCAGAGGCTGCCTCAATTATTGAAAAATTACATTTTTTTGAAAAGCCAGACATTTGACAACCAGTATAATGTTTCCTACATTTATTGAAGCTCTGCCCAAGAGTCATTTACAAAGGAAGAGACCAGATAAACATGTAAAGAAATATAAAAGCAATACTTTTTTGTTTTAGGGGTTAAACTAGCCTAGTTCACATTGATTTGTTAAAGGGATACTCCATTGTTTTGTCATATTAAACTATGTTATTACCTTAAAGGGGAAGTCCAATCTAGACATTTTAGCCTGTCATCACCGGTAATTTATGTCCATTTTGCATTTTACATGAGAGAAAAAAAAACTTTTTTGCAAGTGGATAGTGTGCGGGATTTCCCTTTTTTCTGTCTATATTTGGACTTTCGAGTCTTTTTTTCCTACGCACCTATCGCACACAGGTGTGCGACGTTTATGTGATTGCATTTTACATGAGGAAATAAAAAGAAATTTTCACGATTTCAATTATAAGATTGATAGTGTGTTGAAGCGGAATTATCGTAACAGTCTTTAATGGACTCAATTAACCAGAATGCACTGCGCGAAACTGAATCATTAGCTCCACCCACTATCCACTGTTCGATGCAGTCTTCAGGTTTGTTTGACTACATGCGGCGCCGCAGGAACCGACAGCCGGATGACATCGAGGTTCCGCGAGAACGATTTAAAAGCAAGCTCCTCCCTATGATTTCGCGAATCGCTCTCGCGGTACCTTGACGCCATCCGGCTGTCGATTCTTGCAATGCCACATGAAGTTTAACAAGCCTAATAACAACTTTTACCGCTCACTTGCTCTCAAATCAACTCAAGTCAACTTAAAGTTAGCCGGCAGACGAACCCATCCAAAGAGTAACTCCGCTTTAACTGTCTCTGAAGGGGAAATCACCAAAACCCTTGATAAAAGATGACTAGAACCTGTGAGGTAGGCTATGTGGATGTAAGGACAACAAATTCAGGACAACAAATTCAGGCCACCGGGAGTTTTTATTGTTGACATCAACGCGACCCTCAGCTGACAAACCACTCGAAAATTTGAATATGCAGCCAGCACTTTCGTCAGGAAGATTTTGAGTACTGTTTTTCAGCCCAGTTTTTCTGCGGACTCAGGTAATGTAAAATTGTAAAAATATCTAAAACATAATTTGGCTTAGTTGTTGCTTGTTTTGTGTAACTATGGTAAACATACTACGTAGAAAGTTATTATCATGTTGTTGTTATTATGAACACGAGCAAAGCAAGCTAACGTTAGCTCCTGTGCAGCTGTCAATCAAAGAACGTTATCATCTTCTGTCAATCATCTCGCCTCAAGACCCGCCCCCATTTAGAACGTTCAGAATTATGTAGTCGTGCATTTTTCTTCCGTTACTGTAGCAGTTAAAAGCTTTAATTTTTAAAATTGAGTTAGTACATTTGATGGCAGCACAATCAAGTACATGTATGTCATGAAATATAGTGTTGGAGCATAATGTTGTTTTAGGGTGGACTTCCGCTTTAACTAAGAAGATTTGGTAGCGCTTAGCCCAGTTTATTTATTTAGTTAGTTAGTTAGTTAAAGTTTATTTCGGTCAATTTCAAAAAAGAAAAAAAAAAAAAAAACAATTTACAAGCAAACATAAACACAAACATTAAATTGCAATATAAACAATTATTTAAAAAAAAGAAAAGGTTGACCGAAAATTTTGGTTACCATGTGATTTATGGTATCAAAGAGAGATGAAGTAAGAAATGATCAAACACATCAACGTTTTTCCTATTTATTAAGAGTAGTTATACGATCAAATATGGTGGCACAAAATAAAATGTGGAGTTTTTAAAAGCGGGTTAAAAAACTATAATGTATGGCAGAATAGCACTTTTGGGAGTACTTCGATTTATGGCTTTTTTACAGATTAATCCATAAACAAGTAAACAAACATTCCCCACGCAAGCTGGAACTTCTTAAAAAACAAACTTCAACCACACATTACTAATGTTCAGAGGTAAGGTAAGTCAGCGACTGTGTTCTTTCACAACCGAACACTGTACAAACTTTGGCTCTTTAAATGCATGTTTACTGATTGTTGAGACGCTGCATGGTTTGCTTTGTCCCTTGCCCCCACATGTGTCACACGAACCTGTGGGCGGGGCTACAAGAGTAGTCATTGCCATTTGAATTTGGAGGTGGTGATTAAAATCTCTACAACATCATACATTGGCACATTCCTGGACCAATTTTTCTTGCCTTGGTGCCAAAAACTGTTATATTTCAGGAACAAGGACATTTTCAGTTCTGAAACTTGCAGGATGTTCAATTAAGTATGATGGCTTCTTTTATAACAAAAAGTTCAAATTGATTCTTTGATTCACCGGTTCTTTAATACCTCTGATGTCAGCCGGTTGAATTAGCATAGCTTAGCACACAGAATTGTTGTGGATGGTCTGCATTATAGCTGACCAATCAGGTTGCAACCTTAAGGGCTCGTTATAGTTGTGCGTAGGTCCTATTGCGTAGCGACGACGGCGTAGGTTACACGTCGGTTTTCATTTATACTTTTGCGTCGTCGTCTGCGTCCATGTGCAAACATACATGCAGACCGCTGGTTGGCAGTATTGGCACGACCATCAATGAAGAAGCAGCTTGGTCAGTTTAACCCACAAGCGAAGAAGAAACAGCAACTTGTTGTGTATGTTTTGAGATTACCAGCAGTGATGGAAGTACATAAACAGTGACTTATGTTGCAGTTTGAGTTAAATCACTCCTCAACTCGGTCCATCTTTGTTCTCACCGCCGCAAATGGAAATACCAATGACCCAGTTTTTTTACCTGACGGGAGGGATTCTAGTGGACCAATCACAGCGTTTGCAGTCCACATAGAACTCATGCGCTGTTAAAAATTTGGTGAGGTGCACGTCAGGCTACGCAGAGCTATGCAGAGGCTAAGGATAACCTACGGCGTAGACTGTCAGGATCCCGAATGTTATTAAGTGTATTTAGTCTTGTTTCTGGTGCCGGGATCCTGACACCCCCGTATACGTGTTCTGTGTTTGTGTGGAGAGTCATGTGACCTATGTGTTATGTAGCACGTGCTCTCCTGTCTTAAGTCTTAACCTTGCCCTCCTGTTTCCTATAATGTATGATTAGTTCCTCACCTGTTTGTTATTGTCCCCTTGTTAGTTCCCCTATTTTAAATGCCATTGTGTCTCATGGATCATTGTATTCGTATGTGTATGTTATACCATCGTCAGTCTAGTTTGTCAGGCCTGTTATTATTTCATTCTTGCCTTGTTTACCCCCTCGAGGGAGTTTTTGTTCATTAATAAAAGTTTTTTGAGTTGAGAGCTGTCTCCACTTGGGTTCATCCACCACCATCCCTGACATAGACCTTACCAGGGACGTGCACAGACATTTTGAGGGGCAGGGGCTCAAGTGAAATAAAGGGCAACTTTCATAATTATGTATTTTTTTTCTTTTTTTTTAAACAAAAAGTATATATATTAACACAATTTTGACTTCCTTTTTAAAAAAAATATTTAAAAAGTTAATTAATTTTATCTTCCTCAAACTCACGCAACTGTTTAATTTTCAAAAGATGTCTACAAAATAATCAGTTCACACAGACACCATGGTCTCCTTAGTAGTCTAGGTTGTGCATGTTTTTAAAAAAAACATTAAATTACACATTAATTACAAATTTGTTAAAATGCTAATAACAGAGTTGTGACTGCTGAGTTAGCGCTACATGCCAATAAATGCTATATCATATGCTAGCGTTTAGCTGATTAGTTGTTAGTTGTTACTCAAAATGTATTTTTGTCTGATAAGGGCTCAAAATATAAGCTCTGTTTACTAATGTGAGCTTCTGGCATGAGCTTCAGAGCAGAGCAATCAGAGCAGAGCTCAACATTATTATTCATGACCCTTTCAAATAGGGCAAAAATAGACCATTTAATTAAAATGACAAATTCTAGGGTTGTAAATAGACATGTAAAAACGTTTCTGGATAATTTTTGCACTTAATAAAGCAACATACCTTCTATGTAATTGTCAAAGAACAATTTAACATATTATGACAACACATCCTATGCCACCTTTAATCTTAGGTTTCATATTTATTAGGGTTACACATGTCAGAAACAACAAAATATAGATTAGGCCTATTTTATTTGTATTTTATATTTTACTTTGTTGTGATGTCAGTGAAAAATCTGACTGGGCAAGTAAAATACTTAACCATCAGATTTCTTCCCAATCTACTCCAGCACTCCAGTATAACACATTATACTTATTTAACAGACATTACAAAAAACGCAAACAAAAAAGCTTACTACTGCAGTTAGCAATTATTTTATTGTTTGTGCTTTATTATTTTATGAGCAGTCTGTTTAAACTACATACACTACATTGTTACAAGTTTGCAACTCTTCAGGTTAATATGGGATTACCATGGAAAACAATGTCCCTGAATCGTTATGTGTAACAACGTGGCCCATATTTTGTGCATAAACTGTTAATATAAGACTGTTTTCTTCCTCACACACTTACCGATAGCTGCCTGCAATCATGCACATCGCGTCTCGTTCAGGCTGAGATTTGGCGCTTGAAGCGCGAATGATGCAGCACGAGTGTAGACAAGCCAATCATAAAGCAAAGTGCGTTAGAGAGGCGGGACTAAGGAAAGGTAAAGCCAATCATATTAGCGATGTAAATTTTGGAGGCGGGACTCATCTGTTAACCGTTTGTGTGCCACAAATAGCGCTATTTTTCTTTATATAAGAGTTTAAATCTTATTTAAATGATTCCTGATTAAATTAATGTTAAATTAAATAAGCAACAAGTAAAAAACACAAGAAACAGACATACATCAGTTGTTATATGAATAAAGATCATATTATTCTTTTTTTTTAAAAGCACCCCAGAAAAAAAGGGCACTTTCTCTCCAGGAATAAAAAGGGCAGGTGCTCAAGCCCCCTTTGATGTCTATGTGTGCACGTGCCTGGACCTTACACACATAAATTGGACTTTATCCTTCTGCCTTTTTTGTTTATTGTTTTAAAATACAAAGTAGATTTGGTTTGCTGTTAAAAATGTCAGTGTGAATGCTAAGCAAACCAGGGACCTCTTTTTCTTTTTTTAGTTCAGACCAAAAGAACCAAAAGAAACCAAACTAGTGTGAAAACGGCATCAGATTGGAGTCATTCAACAATGAGAAAAACTACATCTACAATAGGATACCCATTTATTTTATGAACAATGCAAATTTTAAAATCATTTTCTATTTTTATAAACACAATATGTGTCAGAGACTGTAACTCCACATTATTTTACTAGAGATTATTTTATGATTCTGCCAGGCTTCACAAAGAGGCTGCTTTTGAAGGATTGGGCAATTATACACTATATTTGACAGCAAAGCCTCCGGCTCAAAGCACCATTGCTTATTTCACATGCAGCGAGTTTGGTCACCGAATTTACAGCAGCCAAAATTGTGTTTTATTTCCAGGGGGAATATTTAATTATATTAAGTTATAACAGAATGTGACTTTGTAATACTACAAATGGACCACATGGGTTAAAATAAATTAAAAAAATAATATGACATGCCCCCTTTAATGTCTCCTTAAAGGCTGCTTTATAAAACACTTTGTTTATAAATGATTAACCTTTACAGCCCAAATTGTTCATATCTTATGTCACAGGTAGGGGTGGACCCAGGTGTAAATAAGGTCACGCCCCTTTCTCCACCTCGAAGAGATTCCCAAAGCCACCCCAATGACCAGACACACAAGGTAAGCATAAACTTAAAATATCCTTTATTAAATTACTTAAAAATATTAAATAGGGAAGGGGAAGCGGGGGACTTAAAACAATTGCCACTCTAGGCTCTCCTCCAGCACCACTGTATCTTCCCACAGTCCATTCTCCTCATGTTCCTTCTCGTTTTCCGCAGGCGGCCACTAGGACACAAATGACACTGTTACTTGGGCTTCGGGTATTGCTCACCGGCTCTGCTGCTTACAGCACTCTGGGTAGGTATCACGTTCACAGTTTGCTCTTCGATGATTCACTCTCGTTCTGTTCTCTCTCCACAGGTGATCGCTAGGACACAGAAAACTCTGTTATTGGTCTTTGAATTGTTCTCACCAGCTCCGCTGCTTACAGCTCTCTGGGTAAGTATCACGTTCACAGTCGGCTCGTTACTGTTGGTCAGCAGGGGGGCGAAGGTCACACACCACCTCGCCGGGTCGAGCGCTGCCTTATCGCCACTGTCCGTAGGCTGATCAAATCTCAGATATGGGCGCCCTTTCGTAGAGACCCGGGGGCAGCGGACCCGTTCGCCTCCGACTCTGCGACAATACAACACAGGTAAGCCTACCCACAATGCCTCCACTGTAATACTCACAGTCCTCCACAGTACTTGGCCTGCGTCTCTTCGCCTCTTAAACAGCACACCGCGTATGATGGCAATAAAGCCTACGGTCGTTGGCCCCTCCGTCCTCCTTCCAGGGGAGAGAATGGATGGTGCGGGGTTCCTCTGACAAGACACACGGCAACCCACGACAAATACACAGCACCACTCTATCGTGAAAAAGCTTGTAATATGTAAAAATCTCACTCACCACACTGCAAGTGCAACACCACGAGGGAAACGCCCGGTCTCTTCCACTGTGCTTGGGGCTAACGTAGAGGCGATGGCGAACGACCAGACCAGAGTCGCGTTGCGGTGGCTGTATAAAATGTATGCTTCTGGCGGCTCGCCCACCACGCTAATGATAGGGGTAGGGCCGCCTTCCTAATCCTGGAGGACTCCAACGAATCACACAATGCAGTTTCTGCTGATTACACTACACCACGGACACACTCACAGCGGATAGCCTTTGTGTACGTTGTACAGTGCGATCAAATCGCTTCTCGCTTTACTCCTTTCGGATTACTAGTTGGACTGGAGTTCCTTTTCCACCCGTAGGGTTGCTTCTTAAATCCAGCCGGTCCACCGTAACTGCAACGAGAGAAGAGGGAAGAGAGAGAAATATATATCCAGTCACCACGTCTAACAATGAGCACAGCTCCGTTCCTCAGCACACACTTCACGCAGGCTTGACAGCACAATGCTCTCTTCGGGGTGCTCCTTTTCTCCACTCACGTATCGCCTTTCTTTCACCCCAGGCAGCTCCTGTCTTCTTTCCGCGCGCTTCAAGCGCAGCCCGGATCAACAGAGCCTGCGGGCTCTTCAAAAGGTACGTAGTTACCTCTCCTGCCCTAAGCAGAGGAGCTCTCCCCGTGTCAATCCCCCTCTCGTGCCCGAACTCCCGAACTGTCATTTAACTGTGCTTTAAATACTCCTTTCTGTACTTCAGTTATCCAATTGCCTGGCGATCTCTTTAACTAGGCACAGCTGTGCCCAGTCGGCTGATTACAGCCTTCGCGAAGCTGCCGGATGTCCGGTGTTCCCGTTCTTCGGTCTGGGCGGAAACATCCGGGCGGAACCAAAGTTTCCCGACTTTTGGTTCCGCCCAAAAGATCGTCACCTTGTGACATCTACACAAGAACAAAGAGCCAAATACAATGAGTGACTTTCTATTTAAGGAGCTTTCTATACCAATTTATCAGCAGGCTTGGTGCCGACAGAGCTAGCGGAGATAGAAATTGCTCTTACAGTCATTGTGGATTTTGAAAATACGTGCCCAGGGAACAACAGGCAGTGATAAGGAAATTAAAAATCCTTTCTTTCCATGTTCTTTTCCTGGCGCTGAAATGAACAAGGATTTGGAGCCCCAGTCGCAGTGCCCCAAATGATACAAAGCCCCTCCAAAATGTGCAGCGTCCTCCAAAGGCAGTTCTGTGAAAGCACTTCAAGTAATGTTTTATGAAGGTCCGGGCGAGAAGCCAGCGTGCCTGTGTTTAACAGCCACAAGCATGTGTTTGCTTCGTGTCTATGGCCATGCTGCAGGTCTGGAGGAATCATTCACAGCTGTCTCTAATGGTCCAGAAGAGAATCTTGGCAGGTTGAGAATCTGGCAACATTCATGACCGACAAATTTTGACACATGAAAAATAATTCCCTTCGATACAGTAAAGACTGATACACAGTGGACTGTGGCTTTGACCAATGCTAAATCTCAATAACAGCTGAATAAATATCATTGTGTTACTGAGAGTAGTCATATACTTAATCATAGTGATGAAATGGAAGATCCATCACCAATACTGGCAAAATTTACCCGTACAGCCCGTTTAAAACCCACCATCTCTGTTTGAGCATCATGCACTGAATCACTAAAAGTCTTGGTTCTGACTCACTGTTTTATCTTCTCACACCTCCATACAGTAACAATAACATAAGGCCATTTCACACAATCCTACACACCACTTTCCCAATGACACACAGCCATGTGCTTTTGGCTTGGATTCAGCTATCACAGATGAAACTGCATTTTTAAAGCTGCTCTATTGCTGTGAAATGAGGAATGTGTGACATTTGCCAACAGTGAGTCTGTGTACGACACACATTCTCAATGATCCTGATGCTGTTTTCATCCTGTGCCCAAATTATAATCAAAACAAAATAAACCTTGATATCTTTAATATTGGTTAAGGTCATGTCAAAGATTGAAATCAATGTGAAAATCAACTTTGATGCTCTTTAATCTCATCATTAGATTATGAGATTTTAGTCTGGATTTAACAGACAGGGTCACAAATAAAACTTACATTTTAATACCTAAATGTATCATGTTTCCATCTTGAGCATCACTGAATGTTTGGAGGTTTTGAAATAGTTTTCTTTAGCTGCTTTTCTATTTCCATTTTTGTGTAACCGATCTGTTCGGTGCCGAACTGTTCAGTGCGATCCTTATGGTTTCATTTTCCAATGTGGGGCTGATAATCCTTTGGAATGTAGTACATTCAGTTGTTGCCTTATGCCGAGTTCAGACTGCATGATTTACAAAGTAGTCGGGTCACAGCTCTGCTAAAAAAAACAATAGACACCATCACAGAAATTCTATTGGTTTTATTGGGAATTTTATTGGTTCTAATGGAATATGGCCCAAAACACACTACAGTCAAAGAACTTGTATTGACAAGAAGTGAAAGTCAATAGAACGTTCCATTGCAACACCAGCGCCCAGCAGCAGCCCTACGAATCCGCCATTTTGGAATGAGAGCGGCTGGCTTTTGGCCAAATCAAAAACGCAGCACTGTCGCAAAGGAAAAGAACTGGCCAACCTTAAAACTAAACTAAAAACTAAACCTTTAAAACGCTAAATGATCAACATCAGGGATCAGAGAAACGCAGTCATGTTACAACATTCTGATGAGGAACTCGTGGCAGAAGCCATTTCTCAATCTGAAGGTTGCAGCCTCCGGATGACGTATTTCTAAGCTGCATACGTCATCAACACTGTGTTATTTCAGAATATTAACAATTATAAAGTTGACTATTATACTTAGTTAATCGTAAATTGTTGCAGTATGCTTATGACTTGCGAATGTAATGCTCAGTTTACCTTAATAACCCAGGCTTGATGACGTATGCAGCCTGCATATTTGACCTCCGGAGGCTGCAGCCTTCCAATTGAGAAACGACCAGAAGCATTTCCTTGCCTTTTTCGAAACAAATATTGTTGCATCGTCTCTCTCTCCCTCGCCACCAGGATTTTCCACAATGGCGCTCGTATTTCCTCTCTTTTATGTGAAAATTGTCGCTCCAAATCCAAGGAAACCGATGTGTTTAGGTCTGCCGCTTTGCAATACGTCACGTGAGTGACAGCGGAACGCAGCAAATGAGGAAGAGAGAAGAGAAAAACGCTCGGATCTGATTGGTGAATGAATAGGGTTTGGTTTTACACTGTGTTTGAGCAAGTTTGACTGCTATAGCATCCTGGATTGTAATGTAAATATAGACAGTAAAAGAAAGGTAAATATGTGAACACGTGAATGCAGCATCTGAATACAGGGAACTATATGCAAGATAATCGCCGTCATTTATAAAGAAGATCGCATTTATGTATGAATCAAGATTGTGAGTTTATATAAAAAATTGCCTTAAAGGGGAATCAAACCCAGGTCACCAGTGTCATAGGTCCATGACACTAACACGGCACCACAGAATCACATAAAAGAAGTTGCTCTCTACACTCCTTAAGTAGCCTCCTGCAAAATTCACGTTAAAAAAAATTGTGTGGAGGAAGTGACGTATGTCGTAAAGCAGTCAAATTTTGTAGGTTTTTTTTGTGCTCTGGTTACTACCAGAAACCTTAAGATTTAAAGTACGAGTAAAAACGACACAGACCCTGCCAGGCTATGGTAGACATGTAATTCAACCTATTTAAAGTCAATGTACTATCACAAGGGTCTTGAAAATTTATTATGAAGGTTGAAAAATTACATGGTGTCGCTTAAACCATTTCGAGCAATTCAGATATATATCTATGTATATGTGTATATTATGTGTGGATGAGTTTATGTCGGTATGTTTGTATGTAAAATTAGCCTATGTAAAAGTAGAAGACTTGTCTAAATATCTGAAAATAAGTTGTAAAAGGGATTAATGATCACTGGTCTGATTGTATGTTATTCTGTGTAATCATCATTCAGTTTAAATTTGATCTTTTAATGTACAAAGTAGCTGATATTGCCATCACTTCTAATGACCCCCGAGTCGCTTTCATTCCTAAATGGCGGATTCGTGGGGCTGCTGCTGGGCGCTGGTGTTGCAATGGAACGTTCTATTGAGTTTCCCCTCTTGTGCTTCTATACTCTTTGCCTGTATGTTGCTCTCTCATTGGCTGTAGGTTACCGCTGTGATTTTGACATGGGCACAAACTAATTTAGTGACTTTCACATGGGCAACCATTGGTTAGTATGCCATATACAGGACACTAGAGGTTTCACCTCAAGTGTGTGTAGCGATCTGTAACACACAGACGCGATCCTGTAGTCGGTGCAGAAGGTCCTTAACAAATTTGGAATAGCAGATGAAAGTCCCTTGGAGTGTAGGTTTGCTCTTCTGAGCTTCACATTGTTGCAGACGTAGGTTATTGCCTTTCTGGACGTGAGGCTCGAAACGTGGTGTGATCCGATCAGTCTCTGGACGCACGTGTCACCAGGTGACGATTTGTGAGGGCGGAACCAAAAGTGTGAAAGACGGGTTCCGCCCGACGATGGTTCCGCCCGGACGACTGACTCCGAACACCGGAATTTCCGGGGTTTCCCCAAACACTAAATCAAGCCCGATTACGCACAGGTGAGGGCGATTAATACAGCGTTTGCTGATAGGTCAATGAGGAGGGAAGGCAGAGTACAAAAAGACGTTTGAAGACATCAAACGGTGCTTTTGGTGTACTTTGTGTGCGCTGTGTTGCTGCTGTGCAGACTCGTTGTGCCGACGTACATCGATCCCTTTGGGAAGAAAGAGGTAGAAGGCGACCGGGCGAAGAGATTATTGGGCGATTTCACTTGTGAGTGGGCTAATACAGGGTCATCGAGTGCATTGATGCAGGATTATGCCGACAACGAAGAGTGAGTAACAGCTGATGTGTGTTTATGAAGTAGTTAGAAGAAGAGCTGCTTGGTGTATATTCTAAGTGTGTTGAAGGTACCTGGCCCCACTGTAGAGGGAAGCGTGGGCGAGCCGTGGATCAACCGGAAGCACGGGCAGGAAACTCGACTGGGGAACCGTTTGCCGTGTGTCATCTGGCCCTGCGGATACAAGAAGCGTGGGTGAGCCAAAGAGGTAGCCAAGAACATACAGGGGCTGTGTTGATTATAATTGTGTACCAACCCGTCTTCTCTGTGGCGAGAACAACGCCCAACCAGCCTCACGACCAGCCTCAGCCTGGCGAGGCCCAGCGGTACGTCAGAGTGAGTAGCAGTCAAAGTGCACTGTACGGATTGAGGGTCGTAGTTGTGTATAGATCGATCCAACGGAAACCTTGGTGTGTGCGGAGCCTCGTCGAGAGTTCGCCCCAGCTCGCGACCCCTGTCATCACAAAAGGAGGGGGAGCTAGGGAAGCGTTCGGCTCTGTGTCACTCGACCCATCAGTCCCCACGACACCCAAGAAGCTTAAGTGGACGGGTGGAGGTATACTGTGTACGGACGCTGCTGTGAAAGCCCACTGTCTGTAGAAGTGAACGAAAAGCCCAAGTCTTGTGAGTAACTTACCTTTGTGGTGTGTAACATACTTTTGCTTACAGCAACGCCTTAAGGAAGAACGAACTGTGGCAATAGTGTGAATCACTTACCTGTGTCCCAGTGAACGCCCCGAAGTGAACGAAAAGCCCAAGTCTTGTGAGTAACTTACCTTTGTGATGTGTCGCCTACCTTTGCTTATAGCAACGTCCTAAGGAGGAACGAACCGTGTCAATAGTGTGGATCACTTACCTGTGCCCCAGCGAACATCCCGCAGTGAACGAAGAGCCCAAGTCTTGTGAGTAACTTACCTTTGTGATGTGTCACCTACCTTTGCTTACAGCAACGCCTTAAGGAGGAACGAACCGTGTCAATAGTGTGAATCACTTACCTGTGTCCCAGTGAATGTCCCGAAGTGAACGAGAAGCCCAAGTCTTGTGAGTAACTTACCTTTGTGGTGTGTCACCTACCTTTGCTTACAGCAACGCCTTAAGGAGGAACGAACCGTGTCAATAGTGTGAATCACTTACCTGTGTCCCAGTGAATGTCCCAAAGTGAACGAGAAGCCCAAGTCTTGTGAGTAACTTACCTTTGTGGTGTGTCACCTACCTTTGCTTCCAGCAACGTCTCAAGGAGAAACGAATCGTGCCAATAGTGTGAATCACTTACCGGTGCCCCAGTGGATGCCCCGAAGCGAACGAAGGGCCCAAGTCTTGTGAGTAACTTACCTTTGTGGTGTGTAACCTACCTTTGCTCCAGTGAATGCCCCGGAGTGAACAAAGATCCCAAGTCTTGTGAGTAACTTACCTTTGTGGTGTGTAACCTACCTTTGTCTACAGCAACGTCTAAATAAAGAACGAATAGTGTCAATAGTGTCAACCACTTACCTTTGCTCCAGCGAAGGCCCCGAAGGAAGGAAACGCCAAGTCTTGTGAGTAACTTACCTTGGTGATGTGCAATCTACCTCTGCTTACAGAAACCTCCGAACGATAAACAAG
This sequence comes from Misgurnus anguillicaudatus, assembly GCF_027580225.2. Classification (NCBI taxonomy): domain Eukaryota; kingdom Metazoa; phylum Chordata; class Actinopteri; order Cypriniformes; family Cobitidae; genus Misgurnus; species Misgurnus anguillicaudatus. Next base: position 11,539,453 of record NC_073352.2, on the reverse strand, counting down.
CAGCCTCAGTAGTGTGAGTACTCACCTCTGGCCACTGGTTCGCACCTGCGGGACGTGGAAGACCCCCGAGAGACCAGGAAGTCCCAGCCGAGAAACCTAAGGGTGAACGAGAGAGACAGAAGGAATTAGGCAAGTAGCGACCCAGTACGGAAACAAGCCACTAATTGTGTTCTCCCTGTTCTGCCTCCAGGAAGAAGCGGAGGGCGCCACGGATTGAAGGACAAAAACTGGAAAGGAGTCCCAGCCCCCGCTTCATGGTCCAAACTGCCCTGGAGGCGAGAAGAAGAAATTTGTTTTAAATTGCCCTTTCCCCCCTTGCTTTTAAATATTTAAATAAAGTTATATTTTAAGTGTAGTATACTTGTCTGTCTGGTCATTGGACTGGTCTTGGGAACCTCCTCGAGGTGGAAACTAGAGAGGGGCGTGGCCCTTTAGCTATCTCGGGTCCGCCCCGACCTGTGACACACGGGCCAGAGACTGAGAACTTGTGGTCGATCTGGTTCAGTCTCTGTTGTCGAACTCAGAACGAGGAGCTGCAAAATCTCAAAGAGAGATTCACGAACTTGGTTGGTTTTTCGATGATCTGTTATTGTCTCTCTGAGCGGGAGACAAGAAGTTTAGTGCTTTGTTTCAGTCTCTAGCACGCGGCAGGAGACTCAGAACATAGGATTTCTCTGTTAATGTCTCCTTTTCATGAAGGACTCAGAGTGAGGAATGTCTAAAAAAGGGAACATTTATAACTTTAGATAAGGAGGAGTTTCATTTTGGCGCTTTCCTGATGCAGAACCGTGATTGGCTGTTGATGTCAGAGGAAGTCCACAGAAGATGGTCCACCTCTCTTCACTGTGAGGAACTCATTTGCATTGCATAAAGTACAGAGTTTAACTTTGTCTTTAGAATTTCATTTCACGTCATTTTCTTTGTCACGAAGGTCAGCCATAAAAGAGTTGTCCGAGCATCCTTATCTGATTGACTGGACACTTGCTTATGTTAACCCACCAAAATCCAGTTCAAATGTAGCAAATGGGAATGCTTTGTTGTACGCTGTTCACTACATTGTCAATGTTAATTTCAGTCAAAACACATTTTACACGGCATGATTTTGAATCGCTGACAGGTTCAGATATCTAGCCTGCCCGATATCTCACGGGTGTCGGCAACTCGTCGGCAAATCTCTCAGATCACGTCTTTGATACTTCACACTGTGTGATTGTCACTTGCGTGCACAAGCATTGATTTGCCTGTGATTTCGGGCATTTGTCTGCGAAGTTTTACAGACAGTGTAAATAGCAAGCATGTTATGGAAAAGAAATTGTTGATCATCGATGAAAATATTGGATAGACCACATGCTGGGATAAAAATGACAAAATGTTGAGTTGTTGATATGAGTTTTAATAACCCAGCAGTTAGGTTAAAATAACCCAATTAAATTTTTTTATTTATTTTAAACTAACCCAATTTTAACCAATTTGGTGTGTTCTGTCCAATATTTACCCATTATGGATAAAAATAACCCATCCATTTTAAAATGTGGTAACACAACAGATTTTTTTCTACTTAAATTTTCTCACTTTAAGTGAAAAAGTAAGCTGAAAAAGCTTACAGTAAAGGTGTTATGAATTAAGTAATTTTTTAAAAGTTTTTTCACTTTAAATTTTTCACTTAACTCATTCCACACCAAACATTTTTTTAAAAGTTGCCCACCAGCATTTTTTTGTGATTTCCACAAAAGTTTCACAAAAATGCCTTCTAGGAACATTTTCTTCTAAAAATATATAAACATACAAATATATAAAATGAAAGAACAGACCCTCTGCTTGCGAACAAACAATAAACAAACAAAACAAAAAAAAAACTATCTATATTTTTTCCCTGCTTATAAACTCTTAAATATGGGTATTTTTCTTTACAAATATTTTTTTAAGCAAAAAGCTTAAATAATTGCATTTTTGTGAAGGAATTTTGTTACAGATCAGATTCAGAACGATTATCAAAACATACACAGAGTTTAAAATTCATAAATTGGCTTCAGTTTTTTCATAAATTGGGTAAGTTGATTATCCGCCATCTAGTGGATAATCGCGTTATTTCAGATTAACATAAAAATTCATCCGGAACACTTTTTATGCAAATGTTTTCTCTTAATTGACGAGATAACTCGTGAGAAAATGTATGTTGACAACTTAATTTTTTGTGTTATAAATGTTATCAATTGAAGTAATTTTTAAGTAGATCCAACTTTCACTTATTACATAGAAAAACTATTATTCAGTCAAAGGTTTTTAAAGAACAATTTATTTCATACATTTTTATAATTTAAAGAACCTTTTGTAACTTCAAAATATTTTTTTGAAACAGAAATGTTTAATTCAGCCAGAAATTGTTATTCTGCGCCATCATTGAAGTTCCTTTATTTTAAAACTGTTCTTTATATTAGATGAGCTGCTACCCACACTCTAAAAACAAACGGTGCTATATAGCACCAAAAGTGGTTCTTTGCTCGTAATCATAGAAGAACCGTTTTTAGTGCCATATAGCACCGGTGAAGCACCAGTGAAGCACCTGTGTAGAACCATATAGTGCTATGTAGAACCATATTTGGTGCTATAGTGGTTCTATATGGCCCCTATATGGTTCTACACAGGTGCTTCACTGGTTCTTCACCGGTGCTATATGGCACTAAAAACGGTTCTTCTATGATTACGATCAAAAGCAACAGTTTTGGTTCTATATAGCACCGTTTGTTTTTTTAGAGTGCAGCGCAATAACCTTTGGGCCCAAATGAAGAACTAAACATAGCGAACAAAACCACTTTGTAATTGTACTGCATTTAGTTACTTAAAACTAAACAACAGCCACAGCAGGGAGTTTGTACTGCTGTTTGGAGAGACCCCCAACACATTATATATGGCACTGAGCTCCACTGATGTCAGTTTGTTCAAACCCCTACATCACACCAAGCCGGCCATTAAGTGTCCGCTGAAGCTCAATAGCTATGATAATTCTGGAGTGCTGTGACTGGATCAAGCCTTTACTCTCACAACTCACTTTCAGTACTGTGAGATTAAGCTCATTTCTCAAACCAACAAAAATAATGAAGTAAATTAAACCAGTTAAGCGAGACTTTTCCCATTCCACTGTTGTATTGGCCAAAAATATTGGAGGCCTGCTGGCAAATTCACCAATGCTTTGGGGAACAAAAACCTATTTGGATTGTTTGTGCTACTGTCTTAATACTGTAATCCTACTGAAATACTTACTTTCCAGTAGAGGCGTCAGAAGAGTGTGATAGAAGAGGAATTGGCTGGGTCTTTGGTTTTGTGGTGTTTGTTTGTAAGTCCTTACCGTACTTCCGATCAAACAATTTGAACATTGTATGATTTATTTAATTTCCTGCCTAGATGCTTGATACAAACAAAAGATGCATGTAGGGCTGGGCGATTTGACCTAAAATCAAAACCTCGGTTAATCTAACATTTGACATCGGTTACGATTAATAAACGATTATTATTTTGCCTCATAGTTCCCTGACAAGGTTGGAAAGTTTAGGGCACACCTTAAATCAGCCTGCAATGCAATTATTCACATTTTTCCCAAAATAACTGCATTACTGAAAAATATTAAATAGACTTAACTCTATGCAGATGTTGCATGTCATTATGTACAATTGATGAAACTTTCAGAATGGGAAGTTATGAACCAAAGAATCATACAACCCCCATGACTAATTATAGACATCAGATACATACATAATAAATTGTATCCAGATAGCATATTGTAATGAGATGAGTAGGGCAAAATACATACTTGGACTGTATCCTTTACACGTTTCTTGTATTCAATCCATTTTTTCTTAACTGGGCACTGATGTCTAAGCCATTTATTCTCATCTGTAATGCTTTTGGTGTTAATGTAGACTAGAAGTTCTCCCGTTCTCTCTCTCCGTCATCTCTGAAGTGTCTAATTAAACTCACGCGGACGCGTCTTTTCGCGGTTTTGAGTGAGTGAGATGAAATGACATTACTCGGGCTGCTTAGAGACCCATCGGTAGATTAAACTGAGCACGTGTGCGGTAAAAACCCGATCGCGCATTCCGTATTTTTGTCACAGGTGGCTGCACATTCGCGAGTACTTCTTAAAAAAAAGTACTGTGCTTCTTTTGGGCACTAGATGATCCTGCTGCTCAGTTAAACAGTGAGTTCTCCTCCATGTTTCGCTGTGCCACTGACAGGACGGGGCGGAGTTACGCAACATCACACGCAGCAGTTTGTTTTTAAAGGGAAAGTATTAACAGGATTAAAAACCGAAATAACCGACATGATAAAATAATGTCGGTTAGAGGTTCTGAATTTCGGTTTCGGTTATTTTTCGATTAATCGCCCAGCCCTAGATGCATGTATCAGGAATCCATCGGTCTGAAAGCAAGTGAATGATTGGAAAGTTCAATAGGAATGAGAGAGAATAAGAGAGAGAGAGAGAATATGAAGCGTTCCTTGAAGTTTAGAAAATGATCACAATATTCTTGGCCACATTGCTGCAGATTCCAATAAAACGTTTATTTATGACGACAGACTGACTGCTTCAGATATATCTTAAGTCTTGAGTCTTAGGAGGCTTGTCATGGCTGAGTTAACACCGAACTGACTGTCAATCCAAAACGCATGAGCAGATGGCATTTTCTCATGCCATCCTGTGGTTAGGTGAGATTAAGGTCTTAGTTCCGATATATATTCGCAAAGTACTTTTGGGAATTTAAGTATTTGGCATAAATTCCATTTCACCTACATCCTACATTTTATAAACAATCTTAACAACAGTTTATAATAATAATAATAATAATAATAATAATAATAATAATAATAATAATAATAATAATAATAATAATAATAATAATAATTATTATTATTATTATTATTATTATTATTAATACAAGGTTTGTTATATCTAAAATAATATTTTTTCCTACTTTCCTTACCTTACCTTTAAATCTTTGTTGTCTTCAGTGGCAACATGATGGAGACAGAACGTGTATTATCTGTTAGCAGGGCTTCTGTGTAGTACGTACACTGTTCAGTTCATTCAGAGATGGACAGTTCACTCTTAATATTATTAAACAATATGTCCGGCAGGGTTTCTTTACTCGCCCAACATCTAAGTACAAAAAATGTGTCCCTTGTTAAAATTTCATGGGTACTTTTAAATGTCAATCCAACTTCACTCTGTGCAAAAGGAAGGTTATTCTTTCTCACAGACCCTTTTAAGTGCTTTCACAAACCTAAATTCTCATACTTTCGACACAACCTCTACACAAGGAGAGGCAAAAACATGTCATTATTTAGTTGCCCTCATTTCATATCTGTATGCTGTTATCTTCATGCGGCATGCTGACCAGAGGCTGTCAGGCTCCTGGACCAAAAAACACCATAAAAGAACTTCATCATAATTCATAATAGCATCAAATTTGCTGTGACGCAGATGCACAGTTTTATAGACTGAATGGAAATGCAATGTCAGAATTTATTATATAATATGTAATAAAATGGCAAAATGTAAGCCTCAGACAAAATATTCATATGGCTTGGAATATAGGGCACTGGTGGTAGTTTACTTTTATTGTGCTTTTATGTTGTTGTTTTTATCGTTTATGACAGATGTGGTCACTTTGAACTATTGTGGAACTTAAAAGACAGCTTCTTTAATATTTCTCCTTTAGTTTTCCACAAAAAAAAAAAACTGGTTAAAAAAACATCATGGAAGAAAAAAAGTGTGTTCAATCAACTTAATTTAATAAAGGAAACTTTTCACGCAATTAGTTTAGGTCTATACAACACAAAGAATCTTTTTTAAACCAATTTAATATATTTTTATTTCTTGGTCATAAAAATTACATGTTCAATAACTTGTTCAATAACTTCTTTAATAAACTTAGTTATATTAAAAAATTATATTGTATAAATTAATACTTAATTTTAAAAATAACTCTCCAAATACAGTTGCATGCAAAGCATGCTGGGAAATACAAATAAAAAAATAATTAATGTGGTACCAACACAAAATAATTAAGTGAAGGTAATTTGTACAAATTTAAGTGTTGTATTAACTTGTTTCAGATAAGTAAATTGGACAAGGTGCAAAATTATTATTATTATTTTGAGTAAATAATGACAGAACCTTCATTTTGAGCTGGACTGTCCCTTTAAATGCAAACACAGTTTCTTTATTGCCAGGGCTTCGAAGTACAATACATTAAATGAAAATGTAAAAAATGTGTATATAATAAAATATTACAATTATATAAACAAAAAGTGAATGGTACATATATAAGGACTTTTAACAAAAACAGTTAAAGGCGGGTTGCATGATCTCTGAAAGCCAATGTTGACATTAATTGAGCGTTGCCGCGGGAAACACACAAGTTAAAAAATTAGAATTTCGGCGTATTTCCGCGCTGCGTTAACCAATCAGGACCTTGCTGTAGTAGTGACGTGATTACAGGAAGCAAGGGGAGTGGCGGAGTCTCCGCAGAGTCGCAGAAGCCCATCCCATGATGCAAATTTTCGTGTGAATGTCTCGAATGACTAGACTTTCACGCGCAGCTTTCATGCGCGAATGAAGCGAGTACACTCCAAATGTTGAAGCGTCCAACTACGGCGAATAGTGTGTTTTTGCCACCTTTACCTCGGCTGGTGGGAATGTACCATAAGAGGCGGAGGTAGTCGGTCCGACTCCCTTTTCCAAAGCATTTTTCAAAAACCCATTTCAAAAAACATTTTTCAAAAGTCTTTTCAAGTATACTTTGGCTGGGTAAAACCTATGTAGCATTTTAAATGATACTTCCCTCACCTTGTTAGTTATCAAATATTTAAGGGGTAGTGTTCATACTTCTTCCATTCAATAAGATTTCTGCATTGACTTTTGGCTGAAATTCTATCTAAAAGAGACCAGCAGGGGAGAATTGATCTGCAAATAGGTCATAAGAAATTCATGGCCAAGGCTATATGTTCGTAGGATGACGCAAATAATGCATGGCGACACCGAACTGAATTAAAATGCTTTTTAAGCACAACACAGGCATAGCGAGAGCTGTGGCACAGATCATATTAATTGCCAGTGAGCATAATTTGGCTGCTGTTTGGTCAATGTCAGCCAAATAAACCTAATGGATCTGCTGACTGGAAGTCCTGCGTGTAGCCATGCCACAGTCTCATGGCTAAATCTGAACGGCCCACTTTGTTTTCTTAATCATAGTTGGATGAAATGAATATGCTGGAACATACGGAATACCATCAACCTGGGAGTCATTGACTTAAACCATATTAAGTAATTAACTACAGCTATTAACAAGCAAACGTGTGGTGCTGTGTTGGGCAGCAGAGGAGTTGAAATAATGATTACAAAACCTAAACATGTAATTAAGGACATCTTTAAATTCATCTGCTTTAAAGAAAGGCCATGCAGACGCACATACAAGCTGTTGTGTCATAAGTTATGATTTTTGTTTATGAACGTCATATGTCAAAGATGATGTGCCAAACTGAAAATAATGCTAATGAGTCTTAAGAGGCCTGTGTTCTGTTCAAAAACATAAAATGTGAGAGCCCATGAGATATTCTCTTTCTATTCTCTATAGAGCTTCCTTAAAAACTGACAAACTGTCCCGGTTAAAATAATTGACGACTAAATGGCCCCTTAGCTTGAGGAGGGTGCTAACCGTATTCATATATTATATATTAAAAACAACAACAAAAGAAGCTATTGGATGACAGATAACCACTTGAAAAGGTGTGAGACTGAACACTAAACACTTTTTTTGTTACAAGAATTAACATAAACTGTACATGTGACAGACAGAGATACAGCAGACATGATGATGGATGCGTTTGCATATTTAAATAACACAGTGGTGTAATAAGTGTTAAACAAACTGAAACAGCCCTCGCATGGGCAAATACTTGCTCAATCCTCGGTGACATGACTGCTTCTGCTGTCTATTGATATGCGGCTAGAGAGACATCTTTCAGTAATATCATACAACAACACACAAGTGAACAGCTTGTGCCGTCAGTCTTTAGTATTTTATGCATCTATTAGCAACCAGTATTACAGATAACATGCCAGGTTGGCAAATTTCCAAAGAGGTCGGAGTGTCATTTCAGCTAAAGAGCATAACTTTTATTTATAATTTGTAGGATAGAGAAGATGAGTTTGTAATTAGCAGTTGCAATATTTATAGTCCAACCTTCCCTTTTTACATTACAGCATTTATGGCAATGACACTGATGCTAACGCATATGGATTGCTTGGCTTCAAAATAAATATTAAAACATTGATTATGAATGAATACAAAATATATTTAAGCTTAAAGGAAATTATTTGAATTGGGACTTTCAAAGCCATGTTTATTAAATCCTATATCCAGGCTATTTTAGATCTAATGCTTATCCTATACAATAAAAGTTTGTGATCTTAAAGGAACAGTATGTTGGATTGTGGCCAAAACTGGTACTGCAATCACAAATCTTGTGGCTAAAACTGGTACTGCAATCACACAACTGGTGGCCAATACGCAAAATGACAACATCAACATCAGTTAGGGCTGCAACTCCACTTTTTAAATGACAATATCTTGGCCAGGCCACTGATGTCAGTGATATAAATATTTGAAATGAAAATTAATTCTTAATGTCTAGTGACATATCAGGGCCATTTTATGATTAATTGATATACATTTCTTACATACTGTTCCTTTAAAGGTGCCAAAGAATGCCCTGAAATAATATGTTAAATTCAATTTAAATATCGCTTTAAATATATATTACTGTACATTATCTGATATTGTTCTCTGATCTACACAGAAGGTTTGTGGCTTTATTAAGTGCAAAAATTATCCAGAGACGGTTTTACAAGTCCATTTACAACCCTAGGATTTGCAATTAGAATGAAATGGTCTATTATTACCTTATTTGATAGGAACATGAATAATAATGTTGAGCTCTGCTCTGATTTGGCTGTTTCTCAGAGCAGCTCCTTCAGTAGCTGTGTGTGTGTGTGTGTGTGTGTGTGTGTGTGTGTGTGTGTGTGTGTGTGTGTGTGTGTGTGTGTGTGTGTGTGTGTGTGTGTGTGTGTGTGTGTGTGTGTGTGTGTGTGTGTGTGTGCGTGCGTGCGTGCGTGTGTGTACCTGGTAATTATCTCGTTGTGGGGACCAATTGTCCTTGTGTGACCTTGTGACCAAACAAAATGATGTTTCATGAAAATGTAAAGTAGCAGAAAGGTTTATGTGATGGTTGGGGTTAGGGAATGGGGTAGGTAAGGGGAATAGAATATACAGTTTGTATGGTATAAAATGCATTACGTCTATGGAATGTCCCCACAAAACATGGAAACCAGAATGTGTGTGTGTGTGCGCGCGCGTGTGTGCGTGCGTGTGTAAACAGACCTTACATTTGAGCCTGTTTTACACGAAGATACAGATTTGGGGGAATAATCAATTATTCAGAGACTGGAAATGAACGTTTCACAGTAGTAAGTTACTGTTTTTTCAGTATGGACCTGCAAAACATAACTGTAATGTCAATAGTAGAACTTTAGTGTAAATGCTACCATATAGCATTAACTAGCATACTGTATAGCGCTAACTTAGAAGTTGTGTTTGACAGTGCCCTGTGGTCCTGTTTTTTTTTTAATGAGAACACAGGGGTGGTCCGGGCTTTCACTTCCTTGATAGTGAGACGCCATCTCCTTCTTAATGGAAAAGCAACAAATGCCCCATCCAGTACATTTTAGATCACTGATGTCATGTCTTTTTTAAAACTGGAAAAAATAAGATAGACTATTCTAAATAAGGTAATCTCGCCAAATTTTACAAATATATATATATGTATATTTTATAATATTAATTTTATGTATTTATTTTTATTTATTTTATTTGTTTATTTATTTATTTTTTTGTGGTGGTTAGGGGGGGATGTTGTGTACAAATATGTTGGCTATTGTTATCCAAGTTTTTTTGTGTGCAAACCAATCACTCTAAAAAATTTGCTGTAATTTTGCAGCTGGTTGCCAGTAACTTACTGTAGAAGATAAAGTCAAAAAATGTTTCATGTTCATTTAACTTTGAACAAAATGTTGCCAGTAAATAACATAAATGTAAAATCTACAGTAAGTTACTGGCAGCTAGTTGCCAGTAATACCCATTAATACTGTAATTTCTACAGACGTTTTTTACAGTGTATGAAACAGAGAACTCAGGGGTGAGTTAGAAAAAATGTGACCTTGATTGTGAACATTTATAATCTAATGATAATATCTGGAGCACATTGATTTCACATTAATTTCAATCTTTGTCATAATCTTACACCATTAAAGATATCAAGGCTGTTTTTAAGGAATGCCTTTTAATTTATGTAGGATGATTTTATGTACAGTAAATAACTAAAAATTACTTTAGCTGGGGGTTCACTGACTGGGTCGCATATTGGTAACCTCAAAGCTGCCACACACTAAAAGATAGTCGGCCCGAATTTTGGCCGTTTTTTACAACAATCCTAGGTAAAGTTACGATCATTTTTGTATTTGTACCGTTCTTATCCGATTTATCTGTTGTGTATGGTGTGCAGTGTTGGGTAAGTTACTCAAAAAAAGTAATTCATTACTAGTTACTAATTACATCTTCAATTATGTAATTGGATTACTTTACAAAATACTCTCTCCAAAAAGTATTTAATTACTTATTATTAATTACTTTCTAAATCCTATTTAGTACATGATACAAGGATAGGCTTGAAATGGCTCTAATAAATAATATATAAAAGTACATCAATTATTCTGGTCCCACTTTAGGGTCCAATTCTCTCTATTAACTAACTACTTTTGCCTCAATATACTCCAACAACTAATACTAAGGAAGTTATAAATTTTAAATATTGGTAGAAATGGGGAGGGTTAAGGATGTAGAATAAGGTTTTGCAGAATCAAGCATTAATATGTGCTATTAAGTATTAATAAACAGCCAGCATCTCATTAATATTAATGCTAATAATCAACCAGTTAATAGTGAGAATTGTAAACTTAAACCATGTTAAATCCACTTTTGTATTATAGTACATATAATTGTTTAGAGTCCATACACAGTATTTAGTTACATCAGAAGTAACTGTAATTAGATTACAAGAAAAATAAGAGTAATCCCTTACTTTACTTTTTCAAAGGAAAAGTAATTTAATTACAGTAACTAATTACTTAGTAACTAGTTACACTCAACACTGATGGTGTGTTAAGAGTGACTGAATCTGCTCAGAAGCACATCGAGTCCGCTCCAATTGCAAATCATACATTTTTAACATGTTGAATATTTACAATGAGAAATCCTCTCCAAAGTGAGATTGACATCAAAGATGTAAAAAAAGTCCATTGAGTTAATGTCATGTTTTTCTGCCCATGGTCCACCATGTTTGTTTACTGTGAAGTCACGTTTGACCGTAAAGACATTGCACATTGCAAAATTTTTACAAGATTTTCTGTGTTCTCAATTGATTGTGAATGGAATCTGATGGTGTGTGGTGTGCTGTCATGAGCACTTATAGCAGCACTCCACACACTATAGAAACAAAACCGTAAAATCATTGTTTTTTGTCATCATGTTTGTGGTCTCTCACATTTTGAAAATCTGATAAGATTTAAAGAATCTTTTAGTGTGACCTTAGCTTAAGGAAGTCATAAATCTTCAGCTTTGGAGCCAGCATATGGTCATGCAAGTGACTAGTTCCTAAACCAAAAATGATTGATCTAAAAAAATGACTCAGAAATGTTTAGTAAAGACTGAATCACTTATAGCAGGCTCAACAAATAGTCTATCAAATGAAACTGCTTTAAAAAATAAGCTTTGAAACATCTGAAAAATTTAACCTTGCAGATAGTTCTGAGTCTGTTTCCAGCTTTCAGCTCTGAGTACAGTATGTTCTGTTCAAGAATAACATTGCAGCATGACAACCAACATTTTCCACAGGCAGGCACATACATAGACACATGACCAATATCACCACCAACACTAAACAGTTTTACATCTCCATTAATAGATTTATAATAGATTTGATTTAAGACATAATTAAGCACTTAATCATGTGTAATCATTATATTATCATTTAGGCCATAAATAACACGCAATCACTCCTCATTTGCCTGGCCTTCTCCTGCCATGTTCTCGTGTAGAAAACACTCAAAACCTATTAACTAAAATTGTGCTTTGGACTTGTCAGTCAGGCCTAGTAGCATTAAAGGAACACGCCCAGATTTTGGGAATTTAGCTTATTCACCGTATCCCCCAGAGTTAGATAAGTCCATACATAGCTTTCTCATCTCCGTGCGTGCTGTAACTCTGTCTGACGCAGCCCCCGCTAGCTTAGCTTAGCACAAAGTCTGGAAGTGAATGGCTCCAGCTAGCAAACTGCTCCCAATAAGTGACAAAATAATGCGAACATTTTCCAGTTGTGATTTGTATAGTCACATTGTGTATAATTAACAAGGTGATATGAGACACAGCTATCTTTTACCTGTAGTATACTGTAGTATACTGGGAACTATATTCTCAGAAGGCGAAGCACTGCTACTTGGGAGGAGCGATTTGCACAACTCTGACCGAACTCTCTGCTCCTCACCAGGGGCTTTTCGGGTGCCACAAGCAAATCACTCCACCCAAGTAGCAGTGCTTCGTCTTCGAATATAGTTCCCAGTATGTATACTGTTAAAAGATAGCTGTGTCTCATATCACCTTGTTATTTGTACATGGTGTGACTATACAAATCACAACACATAAATAGGAAAATGTTTGCGTTATTTTGTCACTTTTTTGGGAGCAGTTTGCTAGCTGGAGCCATTCACTTCCAGTCTTTGTGCTAAGCTAAGCTAGCGGGGGCTGCGTCAGATAGAGTAACAGCACGCACGGAGATGAGAAAGGTATGTATGGACTTATCTAACTCTGGGGGATACGGTGAATAAGCTAAATTCCCAAAATCTGGGCGTGTTCCTTTAAATAATAAGCATTCTTTTACTGAGCGATAAATCTTGCAGCATGTTTTCTTAAAAAATTTGATGGAATATGCAAGATATTTATGCAATAAAATTGCGGGAACTTGCAAAAATTGTGGGGACTTGCAAAAACTGCGAGAACGTGTTTGCAGCTTTTGCAGTTTTTTAGTGATGTTCATGTCACATAATCATGTCACTTCATAACGTTCCCATGGCAACAGGGGACATGGCTATGCTTGTGTGAAGTAAATGCAACATTTTTCAACTTTCTGCTAAGAAATATGTGATTTTTGCTACGAAAATGCGGGGGTTATAAAAACATGCAAGCCCGGCATATTTTGCACATGGAAATCTGCAATTAAGTGCAGCATATTTGTAAAAATGTGGCCCCCGCATAAATATTTTCTTCGGCTTCGGCTGATGCTTTAAACTCTTTCACCGCCATTGACGAGATATCACGTCAATCAAGAGAAAACGCTTCCCCGCCAATGACGAGTATTTCCGTCTTTCCGCAATACCGCTATTATCCACCAGGTGGCTCCCTTCCGCAACTTTTTAAACCCGGAAGTATTGCCCTATGGCAAGCTGCTGCATGTCCGTGTCTGTTTTAAAGATCGCTCTGAATGGGATCTCTATGAAAAGTCCATCACAAAAATGGAATTGTCTCTGATTTTTGCTCAAAATGTGGTGTTTTTGCAGAAATCTACCCATATTACAAAGCTGATTACAAAGGAACTACTGTAGGTATGATGAAACTGTGTTTTTTTTTTTTTTAAAGCAGAGGGTATGTTCTTTATTTTGGTATATTGTATGTTTGTATATTTGAAGAAGAACATTTTCTTTAAGGCATTAAACTTTTGTGAAAATCATGAAAAACGCTGATGCTGGCTGGCAACTTTTTTTAAAAATGCTGGCGTTGAAAGAGTTAATCATGCGATCACATAATCACATTTTTCTGTAGGGACTGGTTATAATCGCGAATGGCCATAGACCAGAGATGTATAGTAACGAAGTAGAACTACTTCACTACTGTACTTAAGTACTAAAAGACAGTATCTGTACTCTACTGAAGTATTATTTTTTTCTCCTACTTCTACTTTTACTTCAGTACATTTTTTCTTTGAGTTTAATACTTTTACTCCAATACATTTTTTATGTGCTGCATAGTTACTCGTTACTCTCAAATGTTATGAATCTTGGTCACATGGTGGTCTGAACCAATTGGAGATAGTGAAGGGCGACCCCTCCCTCCCTCCCTCTCACTCACAAATATGAGCCGGGGTTGTGGATAAATGTGAAGCGAAGAGAGAACCAAAGTGCGCGAGAAAGACAGAGAGAGAGAGAGAGAATGCGTGAGAAAGGGCGAGTGTGCGCGAAAGAAAGAAGGAAACCTAAATTCAATGAAACACCTTGTACCTTTACCTATTACCATTTTATCGACTAATATTTCATTAATTCTGAATTCTCTATCGCCATATCAGTTAAATTAATCCGAATTATCTGAACATTCATTTCCTTGTACTTCTGATACAGCCAAAGGAATTGTGAGTGTCCTTTAGCTTAAACATTTGAAATAATATAAACAATATTATATTCAAACTTTTGACTGTTTTCTTTAATAACTACATTACACAATACTTGTACTTTTACTTTCAGTACTTGAGTAGTATATTTTAAAATAAACTACTTGCAATACTTAAGTACAAAACATGTTTAATACTTTAGTACTTCCACTCAAGTGCTGTGCTTAAAGAGCACTTCAACTTCTACTCAAGTCACTTTTTTGATAGAGCACTTGTACTTTTACTCAAGTCTGGGTGGCTAGTACTTTATACATCTCTGCCATAGACTAAAGTAACACATGTGCATGATGTCCCCATTATCAAAGATCTGCGTCTTCGTAGCTTCCACTGAGAAGACAAGGTGTGGTTCTCAAAAATGTGCAGATTGAAACCTGTCTTCGAAAATTTGCGTTTCAGGACCCCAAAAAGCCACTGTCACGTACATGTAAACGAACAGTCAAATCGCATAAAAACTTTACCCGTTTCAGATGGAAATGTTGTCTCGTGTACTTTCACAAACTCCTTTCTTTTCTTTTTTATCAGCAGGAGTCAAAAGTCTCTTTGCATGTAAGACAAAGAGCTATTTGTAAAGAAACATCAATGCATTGACTTATGTTACTGCTGGTGAGAGAAGTGATTTCAATGCAAGTGAAAATAAATACAACTGTCTTTGCCATGAAAAAACGTATTTCAAAAAAGCACTGTTGCTTTCAGAGAACAATGTACACTGCTCATGGCTGCCCCACAAATCAGCTGTGGCCTTCATTATATAAAAAAGGATCTTGTCTTTCCAAAGTTAATCTTGTTACGGAAAGCCAGCTTGTTGCTCTGCGGCTGGTAACAAGGACATCCACACAGAAATGGGGTGTAGGTGAGGGTTATGAGCCTTATATTAGCCTCTTCGTGCACTTGGCTGACAAGATTCAGGGCTAAATGTGACACCCAAACTATTAGCAGTAATGAGAATCAATAGTGGTTTGAAGTGCATTGGCAGTTCATCCAAGAAGAGCTGCTCAAGGATTCCAGTTATAGCCTTTAAGCACAGCGTGTCCCTGCAGTTTGCTACTGCCAAATGGGCTGCGCTGACCAGCAGGTCAGACTAAGGTTTGGTGAGCTAATTGAATGTGGCATTTTGTATTTCTATACCTTCAAATGCCAAACTATTGTTTGCATAAAATCTGACTCGGATGGCTACGAATAACTGCTATGCAGAGGTCGCGTCAACAAAAATATGTCTTCTTTACAATCATAATTTAGCTGAATTTGTAAATGACTAAGCGAGCTTGCACAATTTAAAGGATTAGTCAATTTTCTTAAAAAAATCCAGATAATTTACTCACCACCATGTCATTCAAAATGTTGATGTCTTTTTTTGTTCAGTCGAGAAGAAATTATGTTTTTTGAGGAAAACATTCCAGGATTTTTCTCATTTAAATGGATTTTAATGGACCCCAAAACTTTTTTATGCAGCTTAAGGCTATGTTTACACGTGGGCGGCTATTTTCATAAAAGGACATTTCAACCTCTCCGGTTTCAAAAATAATATTGTGCACACATGTCAGTTTTCACAAAAGTGTTTATTTACACGTACCCGTGCATATATGCCGTCAAGAGAAGCTCAAGTCCACGTAAGCCAATCACCGGCAGCCAGTGGCGGCCCCCCCATAAAAGTCACTGGCCCCCCCAGTGGCCCCCCCAAACAGAATGAGATTAAAAATTTTTTTTTTTTTTTTTTTAGATTTTTAGATTGAAATAATAGTAGTAATATGTATTCATTAAAATGTACACTAAAAGCACTATGTAAAAAAATAAAATACATTTGTATAATGTGATAATATACAACCTTAACCCCTCCCCTCTCCTTTACCCGCGATTACGCGCAGCCGCACTACCATCCATGTGACGTACACGTGACGTCCTGTTCGCTCCTGTTCAGCCATTGCATGCATTACAGAAGAAACTCACAAACTAGTAAGTAAAACTCAGTTAATTCTACGTTATATAAAGCATATTGTTTCAACTTAGATAATCACTGTCAGGATTTAAATTGGGCTGGGGCCATCCGGGGCTAAACCCCGGCACCAGAGACGTCATGCCCATTCAAACTGACCCTCGGTTTTTGACAGTGGTGTCAAAAGTACTCATATTCATTACTCAAGTAGAAGTATAGATACTAGAGTTCAAAAAGACTTTTGTAGAAGTTGAAGTATCAACTCAAGCTTTTTACTCAAGTAAAAGTGAAAAAGTACTGGTTTCAAAACTACTTAAAGTATAAAAGTAAAAGTAATGTAAGGAAAAAAATGTCATTACGGAAAAAAGCCTAGGCCGCACCACAGGGGCCTTTTGTGCACTACCCTATCTCCTCTAAAAAATGTTTCTAAAGGCCATAATAACTATAGTGTTATATTAAAATGTTAATGTTAAAAAATGTGGGATGCAGCACTAGGGCCAGGGGTATGCAATGTCAGTCCTGGAGTGCCGATGTCCTGCAAACTCCAGCTCCAACCCTTACAAAACCCTGGCTACCTGTAGTTTCAGGTGACTTTTTCAGGGGCTTTTGATTAGACCTGGAGCTAAACTCTGCAGGACATCGGAACTCCATGTTGCCTACCCCTGCACTAGGCTATATCTGTTTCAACTGCATACGGTATATGCCCATTAAAAATGAATGCATTTTAGTACAATGCAAACAAGTACATTAAAGCAGTGGTTCTCAAACTGGGGGCCGCGAGATGGTGCCAGGGGCCCCAGTTTTATAATATTTCATGAAATAAAGTACTTTATTATAAATTCTGTGTAATTAAACCTCAGAACAATAAGGCTACTAAACAAAATCAATACATTTGTATAATTTAACATGTTTTGTTTAACTCAAAATTTATGTTTTAGAATGATATATGTCATAAATTTTTTTGGGGGGGGCTGTGAAGGAATCCACTGTACACAAGGGAGGCCGCAAAAAAAATGGTTTCATAACCACTGCATTAAAGAACCTTATATGTGTACTACTGAGCATTATATATAAATATTCAAATATTATAATGGTGCAAAAAGTCAAAATTCAGAGCAGGGCTGCTGCTGGCCAAACTTTTACAGTGGTGCCCTCTCTAGTTAAAAAACAACAAACTATAGTATGTGTGAGCATAGAAATATGCTATTGTTATCATTTATAATTGTATTTTGACAGCAACACAATCTACAATTACACACATATGCAATTATATATTAAAGCCTATATTTCTGCATCTGTACCAGTGTAGCTAATGGACTTCAGCTTAATCTAATGTGACAAAGCTGATCTTACATGTCAGTGTAAATCCAAGTAATTTTGAAGACTGTCTTTCTTGTAAGTAAATTAAAAGTCAGGTTTAAGGAAACAGCTGATGTCTATTAACAAAAGCAAAAGTTGGTATGTATGGTTATGTGTTTGATTGATTTAACACTCAAGCATATAGCTAAGTAGGTTTTGTTAATGCAAATAAAATTTAGGGCAGTTATTACAAAACAACAGATGTCTTTAGCATAGATATCTTTGCCATGCTTCAAAACGCAACGGAGCACAATGTCATTTAAGTTGAACAACTGAAGTTACATGATATAAATTGGTACATTGTTATACTATTTAAATCACACAGATGCGTTGGTGTCAGCAGCCAGCTATACATTTACACAGGCTTGTGATTGTGAACTGACCTGAAAGTGATCCGCGAGTTTTATTTCGTCCTTTTCCATTTGAAGGCAGAATGCCGCGTTCTGTTACTGTACAAACGGATGGCGGATGATATCAAAGCATCGCGAGAGCAAACTGCTTCAACTGCTTCGCATGCTTTCTAATCGCTCTCGCGGTTCTTTTAAGTTTATCTTTGCAGCGCTATCGAACAAACTTTTGATCATCTGCAGTCAGCTGGGGGGGCGGGGATTGCGTACGGCGGGGATTGCGTACAAACCAATAGGGTGTCGGAATGGTGTATGTTTATACTTCTCATCCAACCACATTCGCATTCATCCGGATGATGCAATTTATCAAGATAGGTTTTGGTTTTTTTTAACGATGACAAGCCGGAATGTAAAAAAAGAAAACAAGCCGAAATTAAAAGAAGTAACGAGGCGATTTTTAAAATGTAAGGAGTAGAAAGTACAGATAATTGCGTGAAAATGTAAGGAGTAGAAGTAAAAAGTCGTCTGAAAAATAATTACTCAAGTAAAGTATAGATACCCAAAATATCTACTTAAGTATTGTAACGAAGTATTTGTACTTCGTTACTTGACACCTCTGGTTTTTGAGCCAACTGGATTTTCCATGCAACCTCAAAATCAAAGAAGCATCCATTAATCTGTTGCTTTTCTTTTAATCTGTTTAATATGCGCAATATTATCAATTCTGTGCTGCATCCTTGTCACTTTCACTTGTCATTTTCGCCGCTTTGATCCTGTTAAATTTCTTTATTCTGGCGTCATCAGCGTCGGAGCGCGCTCACAAGCTTTGCTGTTGCATTTGGCTATCTGAGGAATTAAAACGTCTAAGAAACGCCCACAACATTTCCAAACCCCAGGAAGGTAATGTGCAGTTAACCTCCTCTGTGTAGAAAATGTATAGTTTAAAATGTGCCCGTCTGGACGTTATATTAGTAGAGATTTCTAGATTTATCTTCTTGGCACAACGCCAAAGTTCGCCAGAGTTCACGGGGGCGCAGAATCACACATGCTCACGGGTAACATTTAATGCAAAAGTCCGTTACTCTAATAATTTTATCTAAACATATTGTTTTAAATCGTTATTGAACATTACAATCAATCACGTGGCTATAGCTTATGTCATTTTCGTTGTTTATGTACTTTATGGATTTAAAATAACATTAATTTCATAGGATAATGCAGTTGTTTTGCAAAATGCATTAATGACACAATTAGAAGTCATTAAACAAAACGTAAATAAACAAAACATGCTGTTTCAATATGTCATTAATCCGATTGAATAGTATTTGATATAAAAGTTAGTCAACACTTTTGTTTTGGAGGTTTTTGCATGAAGGCTGGGGCGCGTTAGAAATGTAAGTGCCATAGAAAAGACTGAAGAATCTATGATATTTCGTTTGATGTCTGTGTATGCACACATTTCTGTGAGCTGTGCACACTGTGCCCCCTTAAAAAAGCCCGGCACATAGGCTGAAGGTCTCGCTCTACTCTTGCCAGTGTACCCGCTGCACTTGTGCATGTGCACTCGCTGCCTGCGGTGCCGCAAAGGAAATAATGTGTTTCCATTCATTATGGGGCATACTCACCAAACGCAAGTTCAACGATTTGCGCGAGTAGATTACATACAAAGTCAATGCAAAGACGCAATCAGACAGACGCGTCCTCGCAAGGGGCGATGCGAAATGCCAATGACGCGAATTTGGCTGAGCCATTGCCGAAAACACGCGCTTTTCCCTTCAAACGCGTCTTTGTGTGTATGTGTATGTGTGCAGTGGCGGTTCTACACGGAGGCCAAGGGTGGCCCGTGCCTCTGTAGACAAGTCCCTGGCCACCCCTGTGGCCACCCCGTGCTGACCAAATAAAAAAGTATACATTTATTTTGATTTTACACGCGAGCGCCAAAAGCGGAACTAATCCGACGCATAACGTTCTAAACGGGCAAATTAGAGCGGCGCACCCAATCACTGTAGCTGGCTGCGGGTGCTGGGTGCTGCTAAGCGAGTGTCTCAATTTGTTCCCAATTTCCCAATGTTGAGAATGTGTATCCAGGTTTGGGCACTGGTAAGGACTCTAGCTCACTTGACATTGGGACACTGTTCACTTGTTCTCCTGTGACGTGGCTGCTTAAGCGCGGTGATCATTCACAGCTGTTACTCATCAACAACCGGCAAAACCAACATCTCGCTAACTTTTTAAAGTTTACACATTGTAAAAAGCGCTGTAATTATGCTCTTACATATACGTGCATAAAATTGGAGGAATATAATTAAATGTGTCATGTAAAAAATTTTACAATTTAAAATAAATATTATTTTAAATACTGATTAGATTGTGGTCCCTAACTGTCTAGCAATGTGTGTTTATATGTAAACTAAAACAAACGTTTGTCTTTATAAAAGTTTGCATTTCATAAAGTTTATTGAGTAGGCTCGCATGCTTTTCGGTTGGGGGGCTTTAGAAAAGAGCCCAGCTCCCCTTTTGCACCTGCACTCACTCTTGTATTAAATAAAGATTTATATGATTGTAAAGTAAAATAAAGTTTATGGGGCAGTTTCCCGGAAAGGGATTAGACTAGTCCTAGACTAAAATAAATGTAAGAGCTGTCCAAACTGAAAACAACTTGCAATGCCATATTTTAAAATACACCAGTGCCCTTTGTTTTGCTTCAAAATGCACACAAGTAATGTATTTAGTAAGGCATGTTTGTTAAAACTAGTTATATTTCCTAATTAAACTAAGGCCTAGTCCTGTCTTAAAATAATTCCTGTAACCGCCCCTATAATCTTTAAATATAATTTCTTGCCGTTTTTTTATGTGCCCCTCTGGTAAAACACTGGCCCCTACTTGACCCCCCTAGTGAAATTTGTCTAGAACCGCCACTGCCGGCAGCGCTGGTGGTGACGCGAACTGGTTCTTCATGTTGGAGGGAGGAGTTGTTGCAGTAGGTGATCGATGACGTCAAAGTACCGCGAGTTGAGGAATCACACGTAGAGGTCTAATTTCGAATGGCTCTCGCGGTACTTTGACATCATCCGTCTGTCGGTTCTTGCAGCGCCGCATGAAGTCAAACACGCGTAAAATTTCTGACCTCCGAGCACTCGTCTCTGCCCCTGGACATAATGGAGCAGCTGTATTTGCAAATACAAACACACGAAACGAGTTTGCACGAACATAAATGCGATCTTGGAAGCGTTCAGAGTAGCAGTCACATGTAAACATGGGTCGCACTTTTGACGTAGGTGTGAGCTCTGGCGCATACTCTGTGACTTTGCCTGCTTAAACATCCATTTGTCTCAGTTTACATGCAGCCGTGCAACCGAAGATTTTCAAGATCTCCACTCTGGGCGGAGTTTTTAGAAACAATCGGTTTCAGAGGCGAGTTCTCCGTTTGCGTGTAAACGAGGGGCACAAACGAAGGTAAATCTCTCAGTTTTTAAAAATAACCATGTACGTGTAAACAGGGCCTCAAATTGCAGTTTCAAAGGACTCTAAACAATCCCAAATGAGGCATAAGGGTCTTATCTAGCAAAACGATAAAAATAAAAAATATGCACTTTTAACCACAACTTCTCATCTATCTCCAGTCCTGTGACGGGCCAGTGCGACCTCAGGTAATTGCATGGAAAGGTCACGTGTTACATATATGAAACACACATTTGCCAACCATTTTAAACAATAAACTGAAACAAAGACATTAATTAGTATCATTCCACATACAACAATGTCAGAACGGTCCTCTTTCTCCACACTTGTAAACACTGGGGCGGAGTTTCGCGTTCTTCCTCTGTGACCTCTTGACGTCATGACGTATTATGTGAGGTCGCACTGGCGCTTCACAGGACCGAAGGAAGATGATAAGTTGTGGTTTAAAAGTGCATATTTTTTATTTCTCTTGCCAAAAATGACAATCATTTTGCTAGATAAGACCCTTATACCATGTTTGGGATCATTTAGAGTCGTTGGAAACTGCAATTTTAAGCTGCATTAAGTTTTAAGTTTTGGGGTCTATTAAAGTCCATTAAAATGAGAAAAATCCTGGAATGTTTTCCTCAAAAAACATAATTTCTTCTCGACTGAACAAAGAAAGACATCAACATTTTGGATGACATGGTGGTTAGTATTATTTATAATTATCTGGATTTTTTGAAAGAAAATGGACTAATCCTTTAAGGCCACAACAACCAACCAGCGCAGCGTTCAACAACTGAGGCCCTGTCAGAAAAATATCTGGCAAGCACTTACAGTCGGCGTCTGCCGGGTGTTTTCAGTTCACACTGTTAATGGATTTTTCCTAAAAAAGGAATTTCTAAATGGCTTAAGGGCGGGATTAAGCAGATTCGATGCAAAAGTATTTGATGTCGACAGCATTCTGTATCATTATATTTGGCTAAATTGTCGCACAGACATATAACAGATTAATTAAAGAGTTTAAAGAGTTTATCTTAATGTACATTAAAGGATTAGTTCACCCAAAAATGAAAATTAGCCCATATTTTACTCAAGCCATCCTATGTGTATATGACTTTCTTTTATCAGCCCCACACAGATGAAATTATATAAATAACATCTTTTTTGGCTTTATAATGTCTTTAGTGCAACATCTGTCCACCAAATACTAATCCATACAGTTATTAAATGTCTTCCAAAGTGAAGCGATGGGTTTTCCTAAGGAAACATTTATATTTTAAACTTTATAAGCTATGGCCAGGCACATGTTAACGAGAGTTGTGGCCCACTGTTACAAAAACACATTGCAAAAACATAATCCATTGTTTTTGCTTTATTTAATGAATCTGAACTTTAAACTCACTACAAACAATTAAATCCCTGGTCAGGGAACACACTAAAAAAATGAACCTGTGAAAGACCCTTTGCATTTAATTTCTACAGAAATGCAGCACCATGCACTCGAGGTGGATTATGGGATTGACAGTGATCCGTGGAAAGCATACTCAAATGCCCAAAGCTTTGGCTGTAAGTCTGTAAGTCACACTGGCAGAGCGCTTCCAATGCAGGGGAAACAAATGACATCTAACGTATACATATAAGATATCTAGTCATTTACTTAATCAATTAGATATTATAGCGCCCACTGAAACAAAAAGAAGCATTAGCATTTTAAATCTTACAGATGAAGTGTTGTCTAATCTGAAGTATTTAATAACCGTCATCCAAAATAAGAGAAGAATACTGAGGGCCCATGGCAAGACATTAAAAACAGAATGAGAACCGAACTCCATCTGAAAGCCATTTAGAAACTGACACTCTATCACGATGGCATGGCTGACAATCCCTCCTAAAGCTGCTTTTCTTTTCCTTTGTCAGATTTTTCCCTTTGAGGCACATTGTGTGCAATGAACGATCTGTGCCATGTGTTCACTTTAGTATCATAACAGGCTACTGCGATCCACTCGTGCATAGACAGAAGTGTCTGTTAAAAATGGGAAAATATAACACAGAACATAAATCCGCACAACATGTTTGTCTTCAGAAACTGCTGCAGTAACGTAAGGTCATTTATGGTTTGCATTCTTGTAATATTTAGCCGGTTGGTATTTGGCATTGCAAGAACTTCAGTCTACAAATAATGATGGGGTTAGCACATAACATACCATATGGCTTTTATAGTTTTTATTTTTTATGCCATTATTTTTGTATTACTTACTTATCCAAATTGTTTTGAGGAGGCATTCTCAAATACCTACCTGCCATTAAAAAGCAAATCTCCGAAATCTCTTTCTGCTTGCTTAAAACATTTGAAAACTTGGCTTTTCCCCAAAAAAGTAATTATTTTTGGTCAAAATGATAAATGCAGCACTGGCAATTTGATTTCAATAGTCTCACAGATTTCACCACACACTGAAACCCTAATGTTGTTTGTACTTGAGTCAAGTCAAGTAATCATCACTAAACATTACTTAAAATTTTGGACCCATGCAGTACCTTAACAATCTTAATTCATTTAACCTATGTACTTACAAACTATTAAGTTTGGTGAATTTAACAATTTAAGTTCAGTCCATATGACCACCAATTTAAGTGAACTTAAAAATACAAGTTTTGGGGGACCCATTACTCAATTGAATTTAGAGTTTACTTAAATACGCTCTGTCAGCTTATTGGGGTTTTCAATGCATTATGTGTTAAAATTGGTCATGCTACTTTACAACAACCTAAAATTTGAGAAACAGACCATGCCGTGGTAGCCTGACGCTGTCATACTCAATTCTAGTCAGAATTTGAGTCTGATACCGCTCCGTTGGGCTATGTTTATGGGGCGGGTCTCAACCGAAAAATGCCTCTGCACTCAATAGGATACGACCAATCAGAGCAACGGAGTATATGACGTATGTTGAAATTACGTCTTTTGCAGCCTGACCGAACTGCTAGTTATTTCGCTACAATGACACTAACATTGGGATTATACTAAGTCTGAGTTAGCGAACGTACATCAACACCTACTATGTTTACATTATTTCATTTATATCACAACATTAAGTATTAACTAAGTCATACAGTAAGACTATCTCTTACCATTTGTACATTAAGTGAACTTCATAGAAAAATATCGGAGCCTAGCATGTCCCTCCACTTATTCAGCAGCCACAATTCCGGGCTTCCTAAAATAAGCTGGCAACGACTGGTAAATATATCCATCTTTTCGTGCACGCGGAGTTGCATCGCCATGATACCCATTTCAGTTGCTTCTTTAAATTGGTCCTACATAAGTGCGACAAACTTTTGCCGAATCCCGTAGGAAGTATGACAAAAACATCTTTCCGATCAACAAACGCCTTGATCGTGTTTCTCTGTTCCTCTTTTTAAATCAATGCTCTTTCGATATCTTTTAAAACAGAGTCAACGTCAGAATCCACACATCTGAATTCTACAGCGGCAGCCATTTCGTTGTAAACAGATTCAACACACGCGCTCTTTGGTGACGTGGTTGATCACGTTACTGTTGATCATCTGTCCATCATCGTATAAAGCCCGTCCTGACAATTTGATTGGTCGACCAGCTTTGGGTCTAGCATAGTAGCTCCTCAACGGAGAAACTCAAGGCCGATCTTCCCATCCTCAAAATGTTGTGGGCGGGGCTAATGCCGTGGTACAGTAGGTAAGAATAAAGGTGGTGTGTGTAAATTTTGGCTGCATCTAGTGGTGGGATTGTGAATTGCAACCAATAGTTCACCCCTCAATTTCAAAACAAGTATGGTAGCCACCACAGGACACATATGTCGTCATCTGAGACAATGAAGGGGCAAAACGCGCTTAGAGCAGTTTGTCTGTTTAGGGCTACTGGAAACATGACGGCGATTTCCATGTAAGGGGACCCGCGTGTATGTAGATAAAAACGGCTCATTCTAAGGTAATAAAAACAATACAGTTCATTATGTTATGTAAGATTATATTGCACTTCTGTCAAGAGATCCTCTAAAAGATACACAATTTAAACCATTCCTTTCAGTGAAAATGCTGGAGGTTGCCAGATTTCAAAGAAAAGCAGCTGCTAAATTCCTTAAAGGAATATTCCATTTTCTTAAAAGAAAAATCCAGATAATTTACTCACCACCATGTCATCCAAAATGTTGATGTCTTTCTTTGTTCAGTCGAGAAGAAATTATGTTTTTTTGAGGAAAACATTGCAGGATTTTTCTCATTTTAATGGACTTTAATAGACACCAACAATTAACACTTAACTCAACACGTAACGTTTTTTTCAACGGAGTTTCAAAGGACTATAAACAATCCCAAATGAGGCATAAGGGTCTTATCTAGCAAAACGATTGTCATTTTTGACAAGAAAAATAACAAATATACACTTTTAAAGCACAACTTCTCGTCTAGATCCGGTCCAGCGCGACCTAACGTAAATGCGTGACGTAGGGAGGTCACGTGTTACATATATAAAACGCACATTTGCGGACCATTGAAAACAATAAACTGACACAAAGACATTAATTAGTATCAGTTGACATACAACAATGTAGGAACAGTCCTCTTTCAACACACTTGTAAACACTGGGGCGGAGTTTCGCTTTCGTCTTCTGTGACCTCTTGACGTCATGACGTATTGCGTGGGGTCACGCTGGCGCATCACGACTGGATCTAGACAAGAAGTTGTGCTTCAAAAGTGTATATTCGTTAATTTTTCTTGTCAAAAATGACAATCGTTTTGCTAGATAAGACCCTTATGCCTCGTTTGGGATTGTTTATAGTCCTTTGAAACTTACGTGTTGAGTTAAGTGTTAACTTTTTGGATGACATGGTGGTGAGTAAATTATCTGAATTTTTCTTTTACGAAAATGGAATATTCCTTTAAGGACAGCACACATTTGATCATGTCACCTCCATCTTATGATCATTGCTTCCTGTACACTAACGTATCAACTTTAAAATGTTGCTTTTTGTTTGTAAATGCCTGAATAACCAGTGCCTTTCTATCTGTCTGAGCTTCTTCAGCCCAATAGCCTATCCTGTACGCTGTGATCTGGAGATCACAATCCTCTTTTGGTTCCTAGATCAAGGTTAAAAAACAAAGGGGACCGAGCCTTTGCTGTTGCAGGCCCTAAATTGTGGAACAGCTTGCCAGCCCACATTCGAAATGGCTCTCTCATTAACTGTTTTAAAACTCTTTAAAGTCATAGTTTTTAATACTTTTTTCTTTTTCATCTTTGTGCAGAACTTTGGTCAGCGTGTGTGCTGTTTTTAAATGTGCTCTATAAATAAATAAACTTGAAACTTGTTTCCATCACCACAGCATTATCTCTGACTATAAATGAATGGTCACCATTGGCAATGACATTACAGTCAACATTTACCATAAAAGGCTTTACCAAACATTGATCAAACGGCTCAGTAGAGGGTTTATTTTAGGGCTAATGTGCAAACTGACAGAAGAATGGCTTCATTGCCAGTTAACTCCCCTCACTTTCATCAGTTAGTGTTGACATTCGACAATGATTATTTTATACATTATTCAATCTTGTTGTATTTTGTTCTATTTATTTGCTTTGATTTTATTTACTATTAATGTCTCTTCAAAATTGTTTTGAAAAGGCACTTTCTCATTCTGTGCAGTAACCAGTTATTCATTTTGAAGGATCTGCTACTTCGATAAAGGTTTATGAAACACTTTCTCCCCCTCAGCTTAATACCCACATGCAGCAGTAAGCCCTAAGTACATTGATTCCTCTGAAAGGTTTCAACACGGTGCCGCTGTCCAAACATTGCTGTTTAAATCGCCCAAACCAGACCGGCAAAGCCATATTTGCTCAGGAAGTGCCTTGAGTTTGCAATGGGACTATGTTGTTTATATAACAGGAGGAAATTATCAGCAAAAAAAAAATGTTTTATATTCATCTTATAGTAAATCATCTGAATAAATAAGCTTTCCGTGAATGTATGGTTTGTTAGGACAATATTTGGCCGAGATGTATTTGAAAATCTGGAATCTGAGAGTGCAAAAAATCTGAATATTGAGAAAATTGCCTTTAAAGTTGTCCAATGAAGTCCAAGTCAACACACATTACTATTGAAATATTTTTATATACTTACAGAAGGAAATGTAAAAAATATAAACATGAAACATGATCTTTACTTATTATCCTAATGATTTTTGGCATTATAACCGGTTTTGTGGTCCAAGGTCTTAAATATTCCTTTTAACATCAGCCACTGTACATTACTGTATTTTCAGATGAATAGCAAAAAATATTTTCAGATGAATACTAATGTACTGTAAATGCTATAAATGATGACCGAATCTTCTGGATATGAAAATCATAAAACTTCTCTAAAGTGGTGGGTGCGGGGGCTCATAGTGAAAATCATTGCTGTAATTGGGAAATCTTCTTTGCAAACTGTTGCAATTAATAAAATTATGTTAACCCTTTGGTTATATGCACGCATTAAAAAATGTAAGATAAAACTTAGATGAAATGCTGACTGAAGCTACAGAAAGTGCATGTTCAAATTGATCAAACTGCCTGTGGCAATATGGATAATTTAATAAGCATATAAATGAGCATAATGCCTCGATGTGCTGTTTTGTAAGCATTACCAATGCTTATGTTTGTACAAAGTCAGACAACCTTCTGATCAAGCATTTTACGTCAGATTTTAAAGCTTTACATTACACTATAGAAAGAACTGCATCGTGTTCTTCAATGCATGGCGCATTGGCTATTATGACGCTCTTACCCAACTTATAAAACCCAGAATCAACCCCTTAGAGCAGTGGTTCTCAAACTTTTTCTGCGTGCAGCCCCCCTTGTGTACGGTGCATTCCTTTGCGGCCCCCCCAAAGAAATTTGTTTTAATTAAACAAAACATATTAAGTTATACAAAGTAGTGCTGTTGGTTAGTAGCCTTATTTTTTTAGGTTTAATTACAGAGAATGGTAACGCTTTAGATTACAGCCTGGAAAGTACTGGGTAAGTACAGCGAATTTACAGCGTATGTTTCTGTAATTATAGTTTACTTATGAAGTACGTACGTGCAATTATAATGGAACAGTTTATAATATTTGGGGAATAAAGGGGTAACAACCAGGAAAGATACAAGTAATATATGCAGTAAAGTACTGTGTAAGTACAGCGAATATACAGCGTACATTTCTGTAATTATAGTGTACTTATAAAGTACATACATGTAATTTTAAGGGAACAATTTATAATATTTTGGGAACAAAGGGATAACAAGTGCCACTTTAATTTACAGCCCGCAGATGTTGTATTTATTCTGTAACTACAGTACGTGAAACAAGGGGGTAACAAGTGCCGCTTTAATTTACAGCCCGCAGATGCTGTACTTACTCTGTAACTACGTAAATACTTAGCATATGCCTAAATATATTTTAATAGCCTACCTATATTATTCCAAAAATATATGTGGTGTATGACTATGATTGAATGAAGACCCACAGTTTGCAGAATCCATGTGAAAGCAGCCATGGTATAACGCCAGTGCGAACACCAAGCACCAGCTAAATGTGGAGAGGAGTGTGATCGAGCCAATTCAGTGAATGTGTGTGTTCTCACTAAATTACTCTCAAACATAAGATTGTTTTGCATGTAGCCTAAGCCATATCACGTAGGCCTAATGTTTGAATCGTTAGTCCGAATGAATTACTTACTGTATAAATAATTTTTTAGCATATAAGTCATACATACCATGTAATATTAAAATAGTTAGCCCTTAGTTATAAAATACTTACTGCATATATTATTTGTATTTTTTCTGGTTGTTACCCCTTTGGTACCCAAATATTATAAATTGTTCCCTTATAATTACACGTACTTACTTCCTAAGTATACTGTAATTACAGAAACATACGCTGTAAATTCGCTGTACTTACACAGTACTTTCCGGGCTGTAATCTAAAGCATTACCCAGAGAATTCCTGATAAATTAATGTATTTTATAAAATGTCATAAAACTGGGGCCCCCTGGCACCATCTCGCGGCCCCCCTGGGGGCCCCGGACCCCAGTTTGAGAACCACTGCCTTAGAGCAAACAGTAAGAACTCTGTGCATGTTTTGAGGATCACTCTGAATCTGATCTTTATCAAAAGTCTTATTTGAGAAGTGATAGAAAGAGAACAAATAAAGATAGGATGAAACGTTTTTTGTTGTTGTTGTTTAAAATCAGAGGCTCTGTTCTCTAATTTTATATATTGTATGTTTTTATATTTAAAGAACATATTAAACTTTTGTGAAAATTATAAAAATTCTGCCGCTGACCAGAAACTTCTTTTAAAAAACATTTCAATGCCAATGACGCTTTCCTGATGGGGTTTTATGGTAATCTGTAATTTCAATATTATCCACCAAATGGGTCTCTTACCCAATTTATAAAAAACTGTAGCAAAAACAAATTTTACAACAGTTATATATTTTTAGAACAAAAATTTTCCTGGAAGGCATTTTGTGAAACTTTTTTTTTAAAGGCTAGCGGGGAATGAGGTGCAGTCAATAGACAGTTTCATCTGACGCACGTGATCTGGATCCAAACTTTACTTCCGGTTTCATTTTTTTTAAATGCTCTGACTAGTTGCTAAACTGATCTCTTGAACAAATGCCTCGTCGAAAATAACAAATGTTTTGGTTTCCTAGGTAATCTATGTGTTGTTGTTTTTTTTGCTTGTTATATAAATAAACTACGTTTAAAGAACTTTATTATTTATTCTTAGCGGAGTTTATCGGAAGTTACGTGCGGACCGCGACAGACGCTTGTTTATGTTGTTACTGCTTAAACGGTCTATAATACAACTTCAGCCAAAACACTAGCATATAGCGTTAATCAGCAGGTAGTGCTAACTCAGCAGTCACAACTTGAAGTCTTTGACGTCACAGGCAGGCCAGCTGACAGTCTTGCCTGGGCCCGGGACAAGATAATCTTTGAGGGCCCCTCGGCCCCCCTACTTTTTACTGGTAACAAGACATTTGGCATTATCAGATTTATGATCCACGAATATTGCATTATTATACATTGTATTCAACATTTATATAGTAGTTAAATGTAGTACTAACACTATATACTGACACAAAATAACTTTTAATTTATATACTGTAACGTCAACCCCTCTTTTCTTCTTCTCTTTTCTTTTCTTTTCTTTTCTGAGCACCGGACTTGTGCTAAGTCTGACCAGATATTTTGAGCGTACTGAACTTCAAATCAAATGACATCATAAAATTTTGATCAGTGGCCAAACCATTTTTGTGTTGGGCGAGGGGTTTCTTGACCACTATTTCAAGTATAGGAAGAAAACAAATAAAAAGGTTTTTTTTATCTCAAATACAGTCACCTCCATAAATATTGGAACAGAAGCACATTTTGTGTTATTTTAGCTGTTTACCAAAATGTATTCCAGTTACAGTCATATTATGAATAATGGCTTATTGTGCACACTCTCAGCTTTATTTTGAGGGTATTCACATCCATATTGGCTGAAGGACTTAGGAATTACAGCCATTTAATATGTAGCTCCTCCTTTTTAAAGGGGTCAAAAGTAATGGGACAGTTGACTTAAAACTGTTTTATGGACAGGTATTGTCCTGAGTGGCCACATCAACAAGTTGCCACATCCAGATAAAAAAACAACACAGTTGTGAGCTAAGCAACATTAAAATCCTGTATACTAAATGGGATAACAGTGGTGAACCCTCTGTATTTCTCCTTGTAATATCTTCTCTTTATTGTTTTGATTGACAATGACATCTTTACCTCTTGTAGAGTGTTCTTCGTTTGTCTGGACATTGTAAAGGTGTTTTTCTTTATCATGGAGAGGATAATGTGATCATCCACCACTGTTATCCTATATAGACATACAGGATTTTTATGTTGCTAAGCTCACCACTGTGTTGTTTTTTTTTATCTGGATGTACCAAATTGTTGATGTGGCCACTCTTAATGTTCCTGCTATCTCTCTGATGGATTTGTTGTGTTTTGAAACCTATATGGTCTGTATCACTTGCATGGAGACGTCCCTGAACAGAATGATTTGGGTTCACAGCCACAGCTTTCAAATACAATTGCCACACTTAAAATCAACTCCAGACCTTTAACATCTGTCATTCATGAGGAAATTATTTAGCAAATAGACAATACCTTACCTGAATACCCTCAAATTAAAGCTGAGAGTGTGCACTGTAAGCCAATATTCATAATATGACTGTAACTGGAATACATTTTGGTAAACAGCTAAAATAACACAAAATGTGCTTCTGTTCCAATATTTATGGAGGTGACTATATTAGATTTTTTCCACAAATATGCCTATTTTCTTTATTTTTTAACAATTGCAGTGTTTCCCAGAGGATTTTGAGAGACTGTGGCGGTGATGAAGTCACACGCCGATTAGCATATATGTGGCGTCATTGCGTCGTGTTTTACTCTTTAATCTGTCACATTATATTGCATTTTAACACAACTGAATGCTATTTTTACATATTATTTGTTCTGTTGTCTATAAAATAGTGACTAAACAGGACCCAGAAACGCATTGTTAATGTATGTTAATGTCAATGTAAATCCAATCAGCTCTTTCTTTAACTGCTGCTAAAAACGCGCCCTCATCTGACAAAATCATCATACATTTACATTGAGGCTGTACTGATGTTGCTCTTCTCATCAGTGTTGTTGCGTTATGAGCGCTTTTTTATTGTAAACACGAGTGGTAGTTTTATTGTATATCGCGTATAGCGCAGACAATTTGTTGCAAATGACTCAGAATATGAGAGAATACACACGTCGTGTTACTACAGAACACGTGCACGAGCATACCGCATCATAGGTAGGGAGAGAGCTCGGACACGGACACAGACACAGACTCACACCAGAACGGGTATGTGTGGTAATGCTGACCTTTTTGTTAAATCACTCATGAACTCGATCAGCTATCTTCTCTATCAGTGACATCCGTGACTGTTGACGTTTACGCGAAAAAGAAAGTAAAAGGAACGCGGAGTTAAAAAACTTTTGACTGTAGAGAGAGCCGCGCGGCTTGCAACAGGAGAGAGAGGGGAGGGGCGCGCGCTGTTGAGGCGCTGCATGCAACGAGAGGGAGGAGGGAGGCGCGCTGAGCGCTCACTACAATGAATGTAGTAAAATTAAAATGTAAATGGTAATCATGAAAAATCTATTTGTGGCGGCCAGTGTTGATTCTGTGACAGATAAATCAATGTATGGGAAACACTGAATTATTCTATAGGTTCCAGTTCTGGGCCCCCCCTCATCCTGGGCCCGGGACAACAGACCCGTTTGTCCCCCCCTGTCGGCGGGCGTGGTCACAGGTGTTGAGATTGGCCTGTTTTCCAGCGGTCTTTTGAGTGCATGAGGTTTACATAAAAATAAGGAAACAAACGTGTTTGAGGCTCATGATATGTCATTACCACGTACAGGGTTCTTATTATTTATCTATGCCTAGGTAAATACAGTTTTTATTCTATGGCACCTTTAATACAAGTTTGTAAAAACAACATTTTGGGGTGAACTATCCCTTTAACATAATGAAACAAATGTGTGAAGCATGATACAAAGATTTGTCTTTATATCTTAGTTTAGTTCATAATAACCCTCGTTCCCTGAAGGAAGGAAACGCTTCGCGGGACTTCGAGAAGCTACTAAAGCGCCAATGAACTTGGCATGCAGTTTAGATGACGGGGTGTGAACCACTACTGACTAACATGTGCTCTTACTCAGACACTTCAGATCTTTAAAGTCAAATGATTCGCCTTTCAAGAACAAACCTTTAAGAAAAAGTGAGACCACAGATCGCATTGAGCAGCTATTGATTGAAAAACTGGTTTATGTCCCTGACCAGACAAACTGCTCACAGCCGGTAGCGAGCTTTGTAAGTCAAATACCCATCCTAGCAGACTAAATATTCAGGGTGCATCTCTAAAGCAGACTAAGATAGCAAAGTTCCCTTGACGGACAAGCCCACACAACCGAAAAAGTGATTGCTGAGGGTGATATCTATTCCAATCTCCATATTTTCTCATTTCCCCATTGGCTTTGAGGGTCAACGGTATTGTATAATGAAAACAGTGCTCACACAAAGGGACCACAAGAACACACAAAGCAGTCCCTAAATGGGGGTGGTTGTTTTTTTAGTTTTGTAATGATGTCCGCGATTGAAGCCTCTGGCTGTTGAAAACAAATTCTGTTGGGGTCAATTCTGACCAAGCCCTCCAGCACAATGGAATCAATAGACACAGATGAGAGTTTTTACAAGTGAATGGCAGAACGCTGATACTAAGCCTATTGAAAATCCTTGATAAAAAACAGCCCTGAGGAAAAAACTGAGGCTCCGGTGAAATTTTTCTTCTGCAGAGACTCAACGTCAAATTAATCCATCTATCTCAAGCTGTTCTGATTCACGCCGAATCTGCGGCTTCCAGAATACAATTTTCTCAATTTGTTCTGGCTGAAACATCCATTTGTAATTAAAACAGAAAAATTATGTAAAAAATGCTACCGTAAAAAAACTATTAATTGGTTACCTGTTCAAAACTTTTACATAAACAGAGAAAAACAGACTAAAATGATTACTGCAGTCATTACGTGTGTGGTCTCGCGATCGAATCATTGCATTCTGATTATGTTGTAAAAAATCGTTCCTATATCTGTGGTCTCCCATGCGGTTTTAAAATCATTTAAGATGTAAAAATGTGTGGTGGCGGCTCGTGACTGCTCATGAAAACGGACTGTGGGCGAAAAAGCCTTGTTGCTGTTAGAGGTCAGAGGAGAATGGACGACTGATTCAAGCTGATAGAAGAGCAACTTTGACTGAAATAACCACTCGTTACCACCGAGGTATGCAGCAAAGCATTTGTGAAGCCACAACACGCACAACCTTGAGGCGGATGGGCTACAACAGCAGAAGACCCCACCGGGTACCACTCATCTCCACTACGAATAGGAAAAAGGCTACAATGAGTCTCGATTTCTGTTGAAACATTCAGATGGTAGAGGCAGAATTTGGCGTAAACAGAATGAGAACATGGATCCATCATGCCTTGTTACCACTGTGCAGGCTGGTGGTGGTGGTGTAATGGTGTGGCGGATGTTTTCTTGGCACACTTTAGCCCCTTAGTGCCAATTGGGCATTGTTTAAATGCCATGGCCTGAGCATTGTTTCTGACCATGTCCATCCCTTTATGACCACCATGTATCTATCCTCTGATGGCTACTTCCAGCAAGATAATGCACCATGTCACAAAGCTCGAATCATTTCAAATTGGTTTCTTGAACATGACAATGAGTTCACTGAACTAAAATGGCCCCCACATTCACCAGATCTCAACCCAATAGAGCATCTTTGGGATGTGGTGGAATGGGAACTTCGTGCTCTGGATGTGCATCCCACAAATCTCCATTAACTGCAAGATGCTATACTATCAATATGGGCCAACATTTCTAAAGAATGCTTTCAGCACCTTGTTGAATCAATGCCACGTAGAATTAAGACAGTTCTGAAGGCGAAAGGGGGTCAAACACAGTATTAGTATGGTGTATATATATATATTTAAGGCTTCCATCAACATCAAATTAACAAAGATGTATATGCCATGTTACATGTTTAACAAATAAAGCTGCCACCAGTAATGCCAACTAATAGGTCTTATAACAAATTAAGCTTAAATGCAGATATACCGATCTACTACTTGCTGTTCAAACAAAATAAGTTTCACCCCATCACTTGTCAAAGCACAGTAGGTAAATTGGTAGCATGGAAGAAGTGATAACACCTCTCACCTTTCAGAAATGCCAGCCCACATTACAAATACATCACAGATGATTTGCATTATATTTGAACATGCAGTCACTACACCCACTTCTTCCTCATATAAAGCTGCTGCCTTCAGCTGATGATGAAACGACCAATTTTGAAAAAGCAGACGCCACTGAGTTATTTCATAATTGTACATAAATCAAAACCGAGGAGTGGATTGTTGAAAATCGCTCAAGTTCTAAAAAGGCTACATAATCACATACATAATAACTAAATAAAAATGTACACAATATATTTAGTATTAAGGCCAGATGGCAGAAATGATTAAAATGGGAATGGTTAAACCAGTGCGGGACAACAGATTTATTAAGACCAGATTTATCAAAATGTTTAGCATATGTTCACATTTCGGAAGTGTGATTCCGAGTCTTGGGGCGTCTCCAAATGCTTTATCTATTCACTGTTAAAATCCAAATTTCCATACAGAAATATTCACAGTAATGAGCCTGATTCTTTGCACAAAGACAGAGCAGGATATTCAGGAAATAATTATCATAAATGTGTTTTTCAGCTAAGACTGGGTAAATATCATTACACGCTTAAATAAATCAGGCCAACAGCTAAGGAATATCCAACATGACTCTTGCCAAACACAACGAAAGTGCCTATTTGTGTCCATGGATAAGAACTGAAACATCTTTTTTTATCCATGTTATGTACCAGTTAATCAAGGCCAGCAATAACAGAAATTATATTCTGAATGCCGAATTTCTTCCAATTTATTTACAGTCCTGGCATCGCATTTTAATTGCACTTTTAATTACTGTGGCCTCATGGCCTCTTCTCTCTGGTCACATAAAAAGAAAATCATACACTGTAAATACACTGCTGGTCCAAATAAATTAAAACTGATGAAAAGATGGCTAATGATTTCACTAAAGAAACTTTGGTTATATAAGATAAAAAAAGAGGTGATCAGTGTATAATCGACTAGACTTTAGTTACAAGAGCACCTGCTAACCAAAAAAGACTGTAATGATCCTGTAATTGTTTTACAGGATTTGGAATGGTTTGGAACGGTAGTTATTCTGTTGTTGGTGTGATTCCTTTTTTTCCGTTTTGTTTAGTTTTTTCTTCCCTCCTTTAGTTAAATGTTGGAAAGGATTGTGTAAAAAGATAAAAGTGCATACAATGTTTTCTTTTTTATGTTTGTCTTTTTAATGATTTAATGTAAACTCTTTTCCGGATAATAAAAATTTTTATTTAAAAAATTCCAACATTATTATAATTTTATCTTATCATTTAAAGATGCAGTTTGTACATTTTAGTGGCATTCAACCAACGGCTCATCCCTCGCTTTTGAAATGCATAGAGAAGGTAGCCACCACAGGACAAACGCGTCATTATCAGAGACAACTTAGTAAACAAAGTTTGTCCATTAAAGGCTTCTGTAGAAACATGGCGGCATAAAATGGTGACTTCCATGTAAGGGGACCCTCAGTCTATATAGATAAAAACGGCTCATTTTAAGGTAATATGTAGATTATATTGCATTTCTGTCAAGGGATTCTTCTAAAAGTTACACACTGCACCTTTAAAATTGTATTCAACAGTATACACTTTATTTTTGTTTGTACGTTTTTATATGTTATGTCTATTTATGAATGATCCAATCAAACAATGCAGATTAAAATATGCCACTATAGTATGTGTCTCAGCTCAGCACATACCTGCAAACTCACAAGAGGTGAAAAAGGAGACAAGTTTATGAATGTAATCAATGTATGTGGGTCTCTCCAAAAATGTAACAAGTTATGATCTACGCTGACAAGAAAATAAAGGGAACTGACAAGATTTGCTTCAAGTGAAAATACATTTATTCAGATTACTTGAACTTCATGGCACAACTAGATGGTCAGAAATGATTTATTTGGTCTTTTGGCTTGCACAAGTGTTTCGGTTTAAAGCAAATACTCCTGCGCTCCTGCTGACTGGATAACACTAAAGCAGTGGTTCTCAACCTTATGCAACTGAAGCCCACCTAAGCATCTCCTATCATGTTGCATGCCCCCCAATGGGTGGAGACCTGGTATACACTATAAAAAGTAAAAGATGAAGTTAAACAAGCTTGTATGTTTAAGTAAAAAACACTTTTGAAAAATTTAAAGACAATTTATCTGAAACATTCTTAGTTATGCTGGTTGAAAGTCTCCTTATATCCTGATAGAAATCACTATGTTAAAGTCACCATGAAACGGAAGTAGTGATTGCCTTATTTTCCCCGTGGTGACGTATATCCAAATGAAAGGGCTTCTGAAATAAGGCAGGGCTAGATTTGAATTTGTCCATCAAGATCTGATTGGATCGTTTGACGTTGGGTCGTGTTGCTAATTGCTAATCGCTGCGATCTTCTACCGGACCCCGCCCACCTGCCACATGATATGACCGGAAGTGAAGAGGAGGGAAGGAGATTTGCGTTTTTTAATTTAAGATTATGAGCACACACAATTTTTTTAAAAAATAATGAAGCTCACAGATAAGTCATTTGTTAATAATACCACAATATTAAAAAAATATATAGTTTTTCATTTCAATTTCATTGCGACTTTAAGTTGTTTAAATGTATAATTATGTCAACTTTTGAAGGCGTAGGACAAAAAATTTCAACAAATCATTGAACTTGGACCATATGCAATAATTGGAAGCATGCAATTTTTGCTCTTCTTCTGTGAACGTGTTTTGCATGCCACTGCGCACCCTGTTCACGCAGACATCATACGTCATCCGGGGTTCACGTACGCTTACCTCCCATCTGTAAACAAAGCCAAACAAACTTTCCTGCTGAATTGACAACCTGCAAAGGAGCCACAAAACTAGACATTTTTTAAAACAAAAACTGTCTGGATCAGCAAGGAGCAAAATCTCAAATTAACATCAGTAACTTTACTGCTTTTCCACGAGATGGAAACAGCTGCGGTAGTCAAAGGGTCTGAAAGGGTCGTTGCAG
Organism: Misgurnus anguillicaudatus; assembly: GCF_027580225.2. Taxonomy (NCBI): domain Eukaryota; kingdom Metazoa; phylum Chordata; class Actinopteri; order Cypriniformes; family Cobitidae; genus Misgurnus; species Misgurnus anguillicaudatus. The sequence goes on along the minus strand of NC_073352.2, from coordinate 11,500,925 downwards.
TGTTTCTTTTGGAAAGATAGGTATGCGATATGATTCAGATATTCTATTTTAAGTGTGTTACTTATGTAGGTTGTGTACCTTTACAAATTAGCGTAACAAAATGTATGTTTTCAAAATTACAAGCAAACTACTACGCCTACACAACCGTAAACGTGCTGTATCTAATTCCGATTTAAAACAATAGTTTATGTTGGTTATTTTGGTAATGTTATTCACTTTATACTAAAAAGTTTTCTCACTGGTGAATGAGACATGAATGGGGTTCTGGTCTGTGTGCGTGTTCATGTGTTTTGGAGGAGGCGTGACTTTGGATGGCGATTTGAATGGAGGGCGTGATTCGTGATTTTAGTGCGTGTAGGCTAAAGTTAGCATTTTCCAAAATCAGATACCCTGCCTTTAAGTTGAAAATACATTTTTTCATTAGAAGGTGCTGAGAATCTGGATGACATTCACACTTGTGCACTTCTCTATAACTATCTCTGATAACATTTATGATAACTCAGCAATTTCAAATACGCTATCATGGAGTGACTTCAAATGCACAATATAAAGAACCCAGCAAATCATACAACATAAAAATATATTTGTTCATCCACATCTAATGTGAAATTCAAACAACGACCTCCTCTTTGTCGATGTACCGCACTTCTTATATTTACACATAAAATCAGGCTGTCTGAAAATCTATTGTGTGCGGTAACTCATAAAAGTGAAAGAAAATCGTGATCATGAATGTATTTATCAAGGACACAAACACACACACACACACTATGAAATAGAACAGAGAGCATGCTTCATTGATTGCGTTATCTGTTGAATGTCAAAGGGGAAGATTAAGGCATTCATTTCCGTACGGCGAAGGTAAGGTGGGACGGGTGGAAGCTGTGCTGATGACACGTTTTGTTCTCCCTGCAAAGCAGTTATGTAAATGATCTGAATGACGCTACTGACTATACACCATGAATAGCTCTTAAATCCAATATTTTTGACAACAACACAAAAGCCACAAGAAAATTACCAAAAAAGCATATTGTCAGAGTCCCGTTTATTTGTGTTCTTCAAAAAAGAAAATTGAAAGAATAGGGAGTATTTTTGAAGAACGCTATACAACGAAGCTTGTTTTAAATCTGGGTCATGCTCATTTCATTCCATTTTGTGTCACGTCTATTCATAAGACATACTTAGAGGATGTTAATGGTTAATACAATGCTACAGTACAAATTGGAGGGGGATAATATTGTGACACATAACGTACAACTATGCTAGAAATGACACTGTGGTCATTTATCATTATAAACCAAATGTTGTGCACGTGTTGTAAATGACAGAATGAGACCATTTTTCGAGATTATAGATTGCACAGAGAAACCATGATGATAAAGAGGATAAAACTGTGTCTGATTCATGCTGCTTTGTTAATTTGAAGGGAATGAAGAAGAATTTGAGTATTCATTTAGCTTTTTAGGCTAGATAATTAAATAAAACTGTGTCAAAACTAAATTAAATGCAAATATGAGATAAATGATCACCATATTAGAAACAATTAGGAGGCAAAGAGGGAAATTTGATTTGATTATATTTGATTTTACAGCTTGTGTACTGCTTTTGTTAAAATGCAATGCACAAACCTGCTTTGAAAGCTATGGTGCAGTGAATTATGGCTTAACTTTAAATCGATAGCGTTTTTTTTTTGTTACTTTTTTATATTTCAAACTTTGACAGCTAGTGGTCGACAGGTGTCTACTATCATGGCATAAAACATAACAGCTCGAGCATTCTGCTGAACATGTTATGTGTTTCCTGAACTTGACATGAGGATGAGTAAATAATGAGTTTATTTCAGCCATAATTTTTGTCAAATGTATCCTTAATGACTATTTGAGCTATGCTGTTACTGAATTGTATGGTTATGTTGTGCACATACTCTCTGTCCAACCACACAACCACGCCTGTACAAAGTGAAAACATGATCAATCAAACCACTGGGATAACAAAACAGATTTGGTTAAATTACTTCAAAACATAAAAAAATGGTTTTATTTGCATAATAAGCATTAATGAGGGGAAGTGTGATACAATTCAAATATTTACAAAGTTGGTAATTCAAGAACGAGGTACTTTGAGCAAATATATCCCAGGAGAGCTGTCAGACAAACGAAAGGTGGTGCTGGCCTGTGAATGAAGGCTTGGAACATCCAATGAAGTTTTTTGAAATGTTTAACTCTTTCACCGCCAGCGTTTTTTAAAAAAGTTGCCAGCCAGCGCCAGCATTTTTCATTATTTTCACCAAATTTTAATGCCTTCCATAAAATTTTCTTCTTTAAATATATAAAAATACAATATAACAAATGAAATAACAGACCCTCTGCTTTCAAAAAAAAAAAAAAAACGTTTCATCCTACCTTCAGTGGTTCTTTTGTAATCAGCTTTTGAATATGGGTAGGGTTCTGCAAAAACACCACATTTTGAGCAAAAAGCAGAGATAATTCCATTTTTGTGACGGACTTTTCATAGAGATCCCATTCAGAGCGATCTTTAAAACAGACACGGACATGCGGCTGCTTGCCATAGGGCAATACTTCCGGGTTTAAAAAGTTGCAGAAGGGTGCCACCTGGTGGATAATAGCGGTATTGCGGAAAGACGGAAAATCTCGTCATTGGCGGGGAAGCGTTTTCTTTTAATTGACGAGATATCTCGTCAATGGCGGTGAAAGAGTTAACATTGTTTGATGTATTAACATTTTGAGTGGCTCATCCCCGTTTCAAAATAGCCAATAGCGTTTAGCGTCTCACAGCCTGGAATCTGATGAGAAGCTGAAGTGCAGAGTGATGTCATAAAAATCTTTGATCCATTTTGGCAGTAAGTTTCGAATAGGTATATCTTCCAAATGTGAATTTTGTTTATGTTTATTCATGATGAAAGCCGTATTCGTACACATATCATGAATTAGTTGATCAGTTTGCCTAATGTACCTGACTTTTCTTTCTTTTCTGACATTTCTTTCACCATGTCAGCTTCTATGGCTGTTCCCGTTCACCGAAAATATATGTGACAAGCAAGAACCAATGAATTTTGAAGTTATCAATGTGGCGCCATATTTATCCTTACTAGATAAATTTGGATAAAAAAGGGATTTGGATATGTGCCACCATATCTAAATCCTTTCAAGAACTAGGATGCAAGATAATATTACTCCGGTCTTGGAGTCTTTACATTGGTTTCCTGTTAGTTTTAGGGTTGATTTTAAAATTTTGATGCTTACTTACAGTACAAGGCTTTGCATGGGTTGTCACTTCAATATTTTTCTGACCTTTTTAAACCTTATACTCCACCACGTGACCTTCGCTCATCTGAAACTGGTCTTTTAATTGTTCCATTAACCCGTTTAAGATTGATGGGTGACGGGGCGCTTACTTCATTAGCTCCAAAACTGTGGAATTCTTTACCTATTGAGATAAGGCAAGCTAAAACTCTTTAAAAAAAATTAAATCTCACCTTAAAACTCATTTTTTATAGTAGCTTTTAATTGAACATTTTTATTATTTATTTCTTTTTAAAATTGTTTTATTTGTGTTTGTTTTGATTTGGATATTTGTTCATATTTTTGCTTGTTGTGTCACTTTATACAGTGTATTATTTGTTGTTGTTTACCGATTTGAGATCTACATTTAAAGGCGCTATAGAAAATAAAATGTATTGTTATTATTATTATTATTAAACATAGCGCTGAGAGTCATTACTTTTTGACATTAAATGACTTTAATGGATGGATGTGCTTTTTGGAGCTTCAACATGTTGGCTTCAATATAAAAAGATAACATGATTGCATTTTAATATAGGCTAAAATTGTTGTGTTCAACTGAAGAAATGAGGTCATATACTGTATATATGTGATGGCATGAAAGTGAGTCAATTATGAGATTTTCATATTTTGGTAAACTATTCCTTTAACAAATACTGAATATTTTAACCTCCTACGAAGCGCGGAAGCAGTGCAAACTCTGATTCCCAATACCTGTAAGTCATTTTGAACAATATAAGCAGATGTAAGTGTCTTTAAAGCTTGATTTATTCAGGATCCGTGTTTGTATTTTAAGAGCTCTACCTTTGATTACATATAAACAGCTTCTCATCAGGCAGCCGTCCACAAGCCCTCTCGACTTCTCTGATCTTATACACATCAGCCGCGCGCTTATTGCATGTGTTGCTAGGGACACAACACTTTCAAATAAATTGTGCCCTAGTGTTTTTTTTTTTTTTTGTGCCATTCTCAAAATGATCCATCTAAAAAACAAAGTATAAGCAGGACTGAACTGAGTCCATGGAGTGAATTTTAACCACGTACTGTAGCCTCCATGCTTTATGCAGAAAATATTATGTACCCAAATTAAAGAGATTTTAAAACAAATTGTTTGTTAGGCTTATTGATTATACATTTGAGATCATCGTATGAGCTACTATTTTGGTAAAACATAATAAAACAAAATCAGTCAACATTATCATCAACTTTCAAGATCTTTTAGGTCAGCTATTTGCAGGGGCGAACCTACAGGGGTGGCAACTGCCACCCAAAGAAAAAGCATTGCCACCCCAGCACTGGTATCCCAATGTATAAAATGTGAGTTTCCTCTACTGGTTTACAACAGCAACGCTTCAATGTGATGAGATAAAAAAAAACATGACTAGAAAACACTTCTTTCTATTACCACATAGTCAGAACAAACAACTCTTATAAACTGCTTCTTTTTAGTTAACCAAACACATGCCACACATGAGGGTGGCAACACTTTAGTTCTCATGCCACCCCCTTGCCACCTCATAAATAATTTTCTAGATCAACCCCTGGCTATTTAACACCTTATTACAGATAAGCACAGTGTAACACATATGTTCACGCTATAACTCAATGTGTAAAACTTTTAAACACTATTTTTGTAAATTAATCTGTTTGGTCCGCCCAGGTAAAAGTCGTCGTATGTAATTGCCACAAATATGGTGCACAGCGACATCTATCCGACAAGGTAGATAATGCTCTGTAAATCTGCATGGAAGATTGTGTCTTTATTGCATGACAGTCCAGATTCATCAATCTTTTTTCCAAAATTCTGTATTTATAAGAGGCATTTCTTTATTTTGCAAGAAAAGCTAATGGTAAAAAATGCATATTGTTAAATACTTGACAATACATACTTTTCTATACATTTGTTTTTTATTTTTTTAACGACAGATGTAGAAAGGATTTTAGACTCTCCAACAATTAATTTGACTTTTGAGAAATATTTTTAAGATCTGTTACCTAGATACCATAAATCAAAAGGTAACATTTTATAAAACATGACATGATAAAACAACTTCTGGAGCATGCATGATTCTGAAGACTGAAAGGCTCTGAATAAAATTGTGCTCTGATCTTCTTTTGATCTGCTATATTGTATCATCTGATCATTCTGAGTGAAATTTCAGAATAAAGTTAGAAAATAAATATAATAATATAGGCCACCATGTACAATGCAAGGTTGTCTCTAAAGAAATATTTCAGCGAATTATGGGTAAGACCATAATGATTGCCTTACCTAAATAAAGTTGCATTACAATAAAGATTGATAGAAATTATTTAATAACTGAAGATATATAAATTGCATATCAAAACCAGACTCCCAGAATGTTGTCCCATTGTCCCAGAATCCACCCATCTCTGTGTTATCATTGAAACAACACATTTTGTGTTACTTTTAACACAACGTGTTTATTATTTTAACACAAAATGACACATAATGTGTTAAAATTACACATAATGTGTTAAAAGCTTAACACAAAAAGAGGTGTAAAAAATTAACACATCCTTTCTAAGAGTGTAAAAGTCTCATCTGGGTATATTACTGTCTGACGTAGACATATATTGTATATAAGAAATGCATCTCATTCCATGCCAGTATTTTTAAAAAAGTTGCCCGCCAGGAAAAATGTCTTCTATAAATATATAAACATACAAATATATCAAATGAAAGAACTGACCCTCTGCTTTCAAACATAACAGGAAAAAACTTTTTATCCTATCTCCATTTGTTCTCTTTTAATAACCTCTTTTTCTTCAAAACTACAAATTTGGAGCAAAAAGCAAAAAATAATTGCATTTTTGTATAGGATTTTTGTTAAAGAACAGATTCAGAATGATTATTATCACAACATACACAGAGTTTAAAATGTTGAAAATTTAGTTTTTGCTTCAGTTTTTTATAAATTGGGTAAGACCACCATCTAGTGGATAATAGCTGAATTAGAGATTACAATAAAAACTCATCAGGAAAGCGTCATTGGCAGGGAAATGTTTTCTCTTAACTGACAAGATAACTTGTCAATGGCGGGGAAAGAGTTAAAAGCAAGTCTTTACATGTGTTGAGAATCAATGATGTCCAAGTACTTTGCTTCAATGATCTTCGGCAACAAGTAGCTCCTGTGGAAAAGAAAACAGAATATGCAAATATATGCCTGTTTTTGTTAAAACATACATAATCAGCCTCACACTGCAACTTACTGTTTTCAACCAGTACCACTACAAAAAACATGCTGAATGACCAGATAAGATGTGCCAGGTGCTGGTGAACAGCATGCATAAAGCTTTTTGTCCTGATCTAAACTAGTATTTTCAGCAGAGATGTCATAAGGAGAGAAAATGTACATTTTGTACAAGACATCACGCACACATGAAAACGGTAGTAAACAATTGACTTTTGCTGTTTGTTTTAGCAGACATCTCATCTTAAACATAATAAGAATGCTGTGAATCTCTAATACAAGTTCTTACCGTACAGGAATGAGCATGATCATAAGCAAAGGGAAGATCATCTTCATATACGGCAGAGGATACATCCCAAAAACACACAGGATGATGAGCTGAATAATCTGCAGGCCTGTGAAGTAATGCACCTTTCTCTGTGGCACCCTGCGGATGTAGTGAGTCGGGGGGTATGACGTCTGGAAAATGGAGATTTGAGGTTACTGTATGAAATAACAGTGAAAGGTTTTTATTAAATATTCAGGTGAGCTTATAAATGGGTTTAAATATTTAAGTATAATGATTGAAATGCCATTGCACATTAGCACATACATTAGCACAAAATGAAAGCATGTGGGCTGGTTCACTAATCTAAGTCTCTCACTTGTTCTTTAAGTAAAAGGGCCATTCGTTCACACATCTGGTTTCCGTCTATAGATGTAAGGGCGATGTATAGGAAGAGGCCGTAGAGAACAGGCTTCGGTATCCACTGAAGAGGAACCGGAAGCAGAAACACTGATAAACCAATCAGGATGTTCGCAGCCAGCGTCGTGAGTCGTGTCTCCTTCACACTAACTATCCTGCAGTGAATAAGAACATATTTTAGGTTTAACTAGCAAGTCCCTGTAGTTTAAATAGTAAATCAGCAAAGCCAACGTCAAGGGTTTGATACCCAGGAAACATGCATACTGTAACGATACATGTGTATCTTAAATACAGTAACATCTGCCATGCAGTATGCAGGATTGTGTTCTCTAAAAGATGTATGTAGGTGTTTGCTACCACGTTTCATAGAGGTGCCCTCCCTCCACTCGCTGTTCCACCCGCGCCAGCTGACGCACATGCAGCGTGGAGTGAGGGAAAGCTGCGTGCATCCATGGTAACCCCAGCACTGACATCAGGATGTTGATAAACCCAGAGAGCATCAGGTCCCAGTGGTACGCCGTTCCCTTTAGCAGTCTGAAGCACACACAAAGAGATCACACGCTGACTCTCACTACTCTCCCACGACTGTCTACACCGAACCGACAGTGCGAATTGATGGCTGACTGATTTTAGAAAAAAGCAAACCAATGCAGTGTTAGCAAATAAAGAAGGTATGACAGAACAGATGGAAAACAAACGTACAATCATGCAGATGTCTCCACAGACGGTGTATGCTATCTTACAGTATATGGATTAGATTTACAAAAGGCTGCACTTGATTTGTGGATGTATAGGCCTACCTGTTCTCTGGGGCGTTGGTGAGGGACACAACAATATTCTGGTCGATGAAGATGAGCAAGGCCAGGAGAAAGCCAAGACCGCATGCACTTATTATGTTCATCCCTGTGAGTTGGTCAATTGATGGCACTTTGAATATGGTTCCATTGTGGTAGTTGAATACTGGAACTTATGACCAAAATATTGAAAGAATAATAAACAATAAATAATAAACAATTGGACAATGATTTCATTTTTACTCTCCACTAGTCTCCCATTTTGTAAGTAAAACTCTGTTGTTATACAGTCTTTATTTGATCTGTTCTTTGTTTTAATTATGTCATGTTGCAACTGTCCCGTTATGTGGTCAGATGCAGCATTTCACTTTGTCAAATATAAATGTTATTTATTATCATATTTAAAGACGGAGTCCATGATGTTTGAAAGCAAATGTTGATATTTGAAATCACCTAAACAAACACGCCCCTACCCCAATAGAATCTGGACCTTCTGTTGATAGACCCGCCCCACACATACGCAACCCGGCATTTGATTTGATTTGATTGGCTATAAGTGTGTTTTGGTAGTCGGCCCGTCTCCTTATCCAAAGCGTTTTTCAAACATCGTGGACTCAGCCTTTAAGCCTGCTACAGCAGTTTGATTTGGTAGCTACTGTAACAAATGTACTGTAAAAAGTGATTTGATGTCTCAACAACTATGACCTATTATGATAAGTAGCTTTTACTTAAAAACATGCATATTTATGAATTTACTTAAAGCAACACTAAAGACTTATGGCTCTTTGCTCCCCCTACAGGTTAGAAGCGTAATTGTTCATTACCACTGTCGTAAATACTGCAGCATAGCTGGCTCTGATTGGATTGTAGGTCTGCCGTAAAGCAAGTTTTTGTAGTTTTCACTCGAACTACAGGACCACTACCCGACGGTTGGAAACTTCTTTAGTGCGGTTTTGGCCGATAGAGGGCTGCAAAGCGAATGTGAAAGTGCCATTCACCCTGTTTTGAGTGGATGAACCACTGAAACTTTTTTGGAAACGTTATTTTAAGGTAAAAAAAACTCTTTGGTGTTGCTTTAAAATGCATTGTTTATGCAACAAAAAATAAAGTAAAAAAAAAATAAAAGGTATGCATAAAGTCAATTGAAAAATCTGAGTCGTTTTAATTACAGTTTAATTAAAATAGAGTAAACGTCACATAATTTTAAGTTCATTAAACTTATCATATAAGTAAATATATCAGTAAAACACTGTGAGGATTACCCATAAGCCCTAGCCCCTGAATATTTTGATAATGTTTAATAATATTTTAATAATAAATTCAATTTTATTCATATAGCGCTTTACAGTAATAGATGCAGGAGAAAACACAGAAAAATTGATGGACAACATAAGCAGCAGAATACAGCGGCTAAGTTTAAACCGTACTAGCGAGCATAATAATAATGTAATGTATAGAAGAGGGTGCTAAGTTAAGCCAATGTCAGCAGCCTCCCCAGGGGTTGAAAAAAACTCTAGGAGAAAAAAAACTCCTGGCTTTTTTAGTCAGGAGGGAAAAGTCCTAGGAGGGAAAAAACCTTGAGAGAAAGCCAGACAATAAGAACGGATGATGCTTTTAAATAGTTGTTAATAAGAGGTAGAAAAAAGGTTTAGGCTCTGTTTAGTATTATTGATGTTGTTTTGTTGTAAATGATAGTTTTCTGTCAATTTACCGTTCAGGTGATCATTGTTTGCTTTGGTAAACATGGACTCTGTTCAACACATTATATTTCCACAATAATGAAGTCCCACATTAAAAATGCACTTGGTACCCTACATGAACACCAAGTTAAATTAATTTAACAATTTGAGTACAGTCTACATGAGCATTATAAGTTAAGTAAACTGATTTTACATATTTTATTTTAGTAAAGAAGGTTACGTAAACTCCAATATTTGTGTAAAGATAATGTTTTTTCTAGTTCTTTTGACTTAAAAATTTACTTAAAAAGCATGATGCAAAAATGTGCATATTTGGTTCCAAAACGCAATAAATCAATTTTGACTAATTTGGGCAAAAATGTGTTTTCTATACCAAGAAAGTGACAAGATAAAAACCACTATTTTCTGTTACAAACTTTCACATAGCATCTTTAGGTTATAAAAACATAAAAAAATTAAAATCCATAATTTGATTTTCAAAGATTTATTATAAAAACTGAATCTTTTTTCCACAAAATGCAATAAATCCATGACAAGTTTTTTATTCAAAATGCTATAAATCTATAAATGTGCCATTATCTTTGCCATGTTATATTCATTTAGTTGACTAGTTGTATACACTGATTAAAAAAATAAACATTAATGGCATTAATCTAAACACTTACTTTGTCATATTAATAAAACTCATTGCTGCTGTCATCCTTGGGACGTTGTCGCTGAACTTTTTTAACAGCATTCAGCTGTAAAATTGTTTTAGTCCTGCTTGAATTTCGTTGACTTCGAGTAAAATAATGTAAAGTTTTTCATAAGATCCCCTGCCGTCAATGTGTTTGCATAACAGAAACTTGATGCTGTCGGGTGAGAACAAACAACAGCCGGCATTTTTCCGTCTCCCGAGTGCCTCTCACGTAAATTATTAGATTTTGATGGCTTACGTTTCTTTCACGCCACAGAAAACCACCACAGGTTTATCAATGCCGTCAAAAGTATTATTTTGTTTTTGTTTGTTTGTTGTTCACGAAGTAAGTAGATAAGATAAACTAAGTTTCCATGTATTCAACGCTCCGCCATTGTTATTTACAATGAATGATGCACTGTGATTTGTTGAGCAGATTTATTGCATTCTGCAGAGAAGGGGGAGTGGCGTTTATCACATTTTGGGAAAAAGGGAGAAAAGATGACAGAATAACACGGTGAATATCGGATTTTGCGTAAAATTAAGAATTTACTTTTTAATACTGACCTGATACAATACTGATTTTGGCGGTAACTCATTTTTTTAAATGCCGTTTATCGCGTTTTGGAACCAAACTCTTCATATATTTTAGATAAATCCAAAAAAAATTATTTTTACAGTGTTGGCTTGATGTATTAAACCAATACAAACACTTTCCAATATGAACACTTTCTAAGAAACTGAAGGAAATGCAAAACCTATTGCAAACATCCCTGCTCTCCCCAATACACTAAAAGTACATAAAATTGCTTTGGATAAAAATGTTTACCAAATGCATAAAATGTCAATGACTTTTAGGGTGAACTATCCCTTTAGCTCTGATTATTTCTGAATTCATTAAAGTTTAAAATTATACCCAACCCGAAGGGTGTTTCTTTAATGATAGCATAAGCAAAACTACAAAATCATTTTCTCTGTATGTGCAAAGAGGTTGAAAACATCAAAGGTGAATGTTTTGTTTGATTTGAGAGCCTGTAGGGTCTGTGCTTACGCTGTATATCAATAAAAAGGCAGGAGCCCACGAAGGAGAATATGACCACAGAGATTGGCAATGCACAGTCTGATACCACCTCCCTGACTTTAGCATGCAGGAATGGGCTGTGAGGAAACAAGAAACAAATATTAAAAAGGCTAAAACAAAAACGCAGATATATTCCATCTGTCTTCATCTCCAAAAAAAATTCCCCATTACCCCTTAGATAATATGACTTTAAAGCCATTTTCTATCATTCGAAAACAATTTAGTTTAACTAAAGTAGGTAAGAACAAGTGACACAGCACTAGCAACTAATGAAGCTTATAATTAACTATCCTATAATTACCTTCTCTTGATGAGAAAGAGAGCGTATCCCAACCATAGTGTTCCCAGCATCAGAAGCAGACAAAGAATAGGGCGCTCCCTGGTGCACAGAACGATGGTTGCAGGGATTGAGATGCCTCCGCTCTGTGATCCGGTCACTTTATGATGAAGTATTACATTCAGGTGTTGTTCTTCTGTGCTCCCATTAACCAGTATAGGGCCGTGGTAATACTTATGAAATACTTGTGAAGAGAGATACGAAGGTAACAAATTGAAACAGAATTATCAATGGCTCACATGAATGTATTCCTTTGACTTTAGATGAAAAGAATAAAATAAATTCTGTCTTTAATTAGGTACCTTCATATACTGTATCGTTTCAAACCTGTTTTTTATCCTATACAATGACAATGAATGCTGGCAAAGGCTGCCAGGCTCCAAAATGCCAAAAAATAATTAAATGTGTACTATAAAAATTAAGTGACTAAAAGCATTACTTTTTTAAATAACGTAAATACTTCCAATTTTGCTCTAGTACGCCAATACTTTTTATTCTCTCCCTATCTCCATCTCACTTAGCCTCTCTTCTCGGTTAAATCTTCATTAATGATTTATCTCTAAGGTACGAAAAGCCCTGAAATTGCCCTCTCTGTTTGAAAATCAGTTCCAGCAAAGCCTGTGGCCCTTTACAGTACGTGTCAAAGCTGTGAACTTACTGTTTATGGTTCCTTTTAGAGCATCACCCACAAAAGCGATGGAGATGAACAAAGCAATCACTTCCTCTGTGGAGCTGAGAGGACACGTAGGACACAGTGAGCAACTGATCTTTCCTTTATCAAAGCAGCCGAGCGCAAACCGAGACATAACAACAAACTCAAGGCACACCGCGAACAGAGATTACAGCACAGAAGACAAGTAAACACAGATTCATGATGGATGTTTATGGTACAGAGAGAGGCTACAGAAGATATGGCGGAGTTATATGAGGATGAGACGTCTGCCTAAAGAAAAGTGCAATAGCAAGGAGAAAAATCAATTTTTGCATTGTATGAAAATAAAAATTTGGTGGTTTGCACATGCAAACACAATACTAGAGTGAACTATGGTGAACTACCGGGTGGTTGTGAGTGTTACCTAAAGTATGAGCAATAGTAATAGTAATGCTTGCTTTAAAGGTGCAGTGTGTAAAGTTTAGGAGGATCTATTGACAGAAACGCAATATACATACGTAACTATATTATCAGTGGTGTATTAAAGGCGCTCTAAGCGAATCTGTGAGATGTTACTTTTTGTTGATGTTTGAACTGTTTTCAAACAAACGGAGCGTAGCTAACTCCTCCCCCTCCCTTCCGTGCCTTCATGAACGCGCCCCAACCCCCACCCCCAAATCCGTCTTGTCGTTTATTGGCTGGAACACTTTGTTTTGTTTCGTGGTGCTAGGTTTGGCCACTGTGTTTTTATTGCAGTTTGTGAAGCCTGGGCTGTCTACAGAGATCGCGTTTTTTTACAGTTTGATCAGCGGACAGGCAGCAAGCAGATAGTAAGGAGATGTTTGCTGTATGTAACAAAAAAAATGTTATGGTCTAAAACGCGTGAATTCGCTTAGAGCACCTTTAAGACCTTACATAATAACCTGTTATGTTTTTATTAGCTTAGAATGAGCAGTTTTATCCACATACATCACGGGTCCCCTATTTCGCACAGCCATGTTTCTACAATACTGCTACTGTGTTGTTTTTATTCGTTGGTGTTTTCAGAGGAAGCTTGCGTGGTCACTACATGGAATACGCACGACGACGACGAAGAACTGTGGTTGTCCCTGACTCTGAAAATGGTAAGAAAAACTTTGGCCACTGAATCCTTGCTGAACAGTGTAGCTATTTACTATTAGCTAGCTTCTTCGCTACTCTTACCTTATCCTAACTAGCATGCATCAGGCTAGCTAAACCAGCGAATAAGACACTGAGTGCGTTTACATGCACATGTCTTACGTCGATTATGCTTAATAAACTGATAACACGTGGGGTCATGTAAACACGTAAAATGTTTTCTTTTATCAGGGAAAGCCGATTAAAGACGTAAGCAAAAACTGATCGTCACAGGTAGTTTTTTGCTCATTACCCCTATTCCGTGTGGCATGAAAACACCTTAACCGGTTTTCTCACATTTTTCTTCATGTGCGCATGTCTCCATGTAAAAGATAAACGTCACTTGCAGAAGTAAGCGCAAAGTAACGCATAAAAGTCTCCACTTGACTAAAGCAGTTGGCAGAGAAACTGTGAAAATAAAAGCTCATGTTACATTTACAGGTTTTGCAGACACGAGAAGAGATACAACAGTATATCTTAAAGGGACAATAAGTAGGATTTACCCCCATCTAGTGGTGAAATTGTATTTTGCATTCAAATGAATAGTGCTCTCTAGCACCTCGCTTTTCCAAATGCGTGTTGCAACTACAGTAGCTGTTATGTAATCACTGATCTCCTTGTCCGTTTCACATGTTCTGAATGAAAACGCATTGTGGAAACGCGTTGGTAGGCTAGTGCTTTTTGTCCCTCTCTGCTATTATAGTTTATCAGTATGGCGAAACAACATGAAAGCCTCCTTGGACTTACCCATGCAATATAAACAAAGAGAAGAAATTCTAATCTTACAAAGAAAACTTAGATCATTGGCAGAGGTCATTTGACACCATCAAGGACATATTTATGAATAAAGACATTGATTTTGATTAATAAAACACTTAAAACCCTACTTACTGTCCCTTTAAGACAGATTTACCGTCAGCTTTTTGAACGGCTATTATGTACTATATGTGGTCACTACCTGTGAGAAACCTGACAAATCTCCAAGTCCAATTCATAGCAGTTGTCTGAATTTTTTTTGATTTGCATGTAAATGCATGAAAACAATTTTTGATGTTATTGGCTTATTCTGTGCATGTAAATGCGACAGCTGCCCTCCAGGACCAAGTTTGGGCACACCTAATATAGAAAATATCTCCTTCTACTACACTGACCGTTTAAAGAGCTTCATAAACAGGCTGACATTGAAAATCCCCCCCAGAATGAGGAAGAAACTATTCCACAGTCCAATACAGGCATAAAATGCAGAAAAATCAAGGTCGTAGTCGTCGCAGATGCCTCTGATCACTGCAGTAAACAAACACAAATTAGAAAACTCCATCAGAACAGTTGAATACTCTGACAGTGAACTTCACTTACAGTATAAGAGCTGAAGTAGGTACAGTACCACTGATGAAGATGGCTAGAGGTGCTGTGGTGAGAGGAATAACCATAGGAGATCCAGCAAACATAGAGTAGATCACTCCTCCAATGCTTTGACCAATAATGGTCTTCTGTACATCTGCAAAGAGTAAAAAAAAACAGATAGATATAACAGATAGGTCTGTATGTTATGTGCCAGTCAGTAACACACCTTTATCAGAATGCCTTGCCCTAACAGCTAGTTTAGCTGATCAACCAACTATCTAGACCAGCTTGGACCAACTTAGTTATAGTTACTAGTTACTTCTCAAAAATAGTAACTGAGTTAGTAACTGAGTTACATCATTATAAAATGATGTAAAATTATTCTTTGCTTAAGTTGACGTGTCGTTTTTCCCACATATCCCAAACCACAAGGACAGCGAATCAAATAAATCACATGAGTAGAAACACAGGTGATAACTGACTTAATGTCAAACTTTTTTCCGGTTCTGGGATGACAGAAATAAGAAGTTTTAGAGGTGTTGTTACATTGTGCACAATTTCCACAACGATAATTTCCATTATGTAAAGGACTAATTATTCTCTGTGTGGGACTCGGAGTAGTACTCTGAAAACGTGCGTGTACAAGACAATCTTTTAGGTTCTTCGCCCTTCTAAATACAATCAATGGAGGATCTTGAAAAGTGACACTTAATTCTGAATCGGATGACAACAGGTGCCAATGTTTTTTGAAGATGGATCTCATTAGGTGAGTGGTAATGAAAGTAAAAGAATGTTTTTTAGCTACTCTGGTCTTCTTTTTTAACAATTCTGCACGTGTCTTATGGAGAGTTACATTAAAGGCTTCATCAATCCATTTGGCGGGATATCCCCGATCTACAAATTTCTTTTTCATAATTGAAGCCTTCTCAATGAAATCCGTGTCAGAATGGCATATTCTTCTTAGTCTGAAGAATTGACTTTTGGGAAGACCCTTTTTCAAAGAAATAGGATGAAAACTGTTAGCTAATAATAATGTATTACGATCAGTTTCTTTAGTGAATAAGGTCGTAATCAATTTCCCATCATTTTTCAAGATCCACATTTCAAGAAAATGCACTTTAGTGTCATTGATCTCACAAGTGAATTCCAAATCCTCAATAAAGTTGTTCAAGATGGACACAAATTTTAGAACATCATTGTGATCGCCCAAGAAAATACAAAACACATCATCAATGTATCTGTACCATTTCAAGATCTGTGAACAATATGGATTTTTTCAGGATTAGACACAAAACAATGTTCAAAATGACCAACAAACAAATTAGCATAATTAGGGGCAAAAATCGAACCCATAGCTGTCCCACTAATCTGAAGATAATAGTCTTTATCAAAGCTGAAATAGTTATATTTTAGAACATATTTCGCCATGTCAATCAGAAAATCAGTCGGAGGTGTAACATCACTCCGTGTGGACAGATAATACTTAAGGGCATCTAATCCCCTCTCATGTGAGATGTTGGTATATAGACTAGTAATGTCCAAAGTCAGTAACAGAGCATTCTCATGTAAATCATGTAACTCAGAAATCTTGCTAAATAAAGTCAGTAGAGTCCCTAATGTAGGCAGGTAAGGCCTGTACATAAGGTTTAATGAAATAGTCCACATAATTAATGAATTAGTAATTAGTACCAACCACTGTCTTTGGACCCAGATGCGGTCAGCACGACTTCACAGTCTGTGCTACTTCATTGGCGTCTGTGTGGTGTGTCCCTACCTTAAGCCCGGTGCACATTGTGAGTTTTTAGCCAGGATTTAGCTGTCTGAGACCAATTTTGAAATCTTAGAAGATAACTGGAATCCTAGGCTAAAATCTGCTGTCTTTGATCGCTAGTTTGACATGTTCACAGACAGCCGATTAATGACCGTTGCGATCAAAATTCTGGCAGTGTCTGTGTGACATCTCCAAAGACAACCTGCAGATTAAGAACCAAAAGAAGCATAGAACCAGATGACACAATTAAGGCGACAACAACAAACCAACGCAGACAAAATGTCGAAAAGAGCCAGGTGGACTGTACAGCAGAATGAGAAACCTGTGGAGGTATTATGGAAAGATAAAGAGTGTTTGTACAATGTGTCATCGATTCGCCATTGTACCATGATAGGATAAAAAGGAAGCAGCCTGTAAAGAAATTTACAAATGTACACAATTTTCTTCTTTTTATGCTCAAGACAAATCATGATTAAAATTAATGCTAAATGTTGTTTCGGTTTGCTAACTTTCGCTTCATTGTGTGTTTGCCCAGCCATCGCAGATTGATGACGTGGAACTACGAATGCGTTTGTTTGTTTGTGTGCGTGCGTCCGATTTTTAAAGATAAAGATGAAGAATCACCAGAGATAATTTAGTTATGTTTCTCACATGCTGTTTATGAGCAGATCCATAATGGTCTGTAGAGAAAGCAATGAGAACGTGTTTAAAACGTCTGTGTGCAATACTGATCTTTCAGTCCGTGGATGTTTCTTCAAATGGTGAAACAAGGACCTGCATGTAAAACCAGCTTCCACCAGAGATTGCTCTTATCTGGTTTAACCAGCAAAGACTAAAACAATTATTTTGCCACTAAACTGCTATAAAGCAACTAAGCAACAACCAAAAGTACAGCCAGTCACAGGCATTATGTAAAACACCACAGACCTATCTCTCCTCGTGTGCTTTCATCATTCAAAGAGCCAAACGCTATAGCTGGCAGAAGAATAGCGATGTAGAGGAAGATGGCCGTAGTGGTGTACTTGAGCAGAGACCTGTTAGTGCCCAGAATACCTATGGGGGTAAACCACAGAAAAATCTCTTATTTTTAGTAAAAGTGAAGTCAAGCAGGGCTTTGGGGTAAACAGAAACTCACCATCTGTGAAGTCTGAAAGGTACAATGGGAGCCTACGGCACAGGTCTTCATGAATGCCACAACCGGCTCTTAGGAAATCTTTTACCTGTGTACAAAAGCAAAGATAGCGCTTACGTTGATCTGTTCCTTTAAATGCATTGAAACCATTAAAAAGGCCACAAAATCATAAACGACTGCACAACGCCTGCGTGATTTACAAGGATCGTGTACAGAATTTTATGGTGATAGTTATCACAGGATGAATACAACTCAAAACCCCTTGAATTTCTTTGTGATATTGTAAAACAGTCGTACCTAAAATATGATGCATTTTATTGCACAGTCGGAAAAGAAATGAAAAATCCATCTTGAGCCTTACACTCTTGAAATAATAAGGTTTATATGAATATTTGAATCATCTTTGAGAAAACTCCAGACAGAATGCAAATAACAAACAGAATCACTTCCTCTACATGAACTGCACTGTAATATTGTTTGTATTGCAGAGCAACACATAACCAGTTTTCATTACAAGGCGACAGAAAGATTATGCAGCTCATTTAGTGAATTTGCAAACCCAAACAACTACATTAGTGCTTAATTTAAATATGATGGCATGTTGGTAACTTGCTTTATATGCTTTTTTTGTTTGGTTTCACTATATGAGCTCAAAATATCATTGCTTTGCTTAGAAAACATATATTGATAAGTCACAATACAATTGAAATTATTTTATATATATATATATATATATATATATATATATATATATATATATATATGTATGTATGTATGTATGTATGTATGTATATATATATATGTATATGTATATATATATATATATATATATGTATATGTATATATATATATATATATATATATATATATATATATATATATATATATATATATATATTGTGAATTTTTTTACAAATTAATTATCTGTGAGCTTTATTATTTAAAAAAAAATGTATGTGCTTTAATAAAAAATGCTAATATCCTTCCCGATCTCGCTTTACTTCCAATCACGAGGAATGGGACCCGGAAAAAGATTGCAGGGATTAGCAGTCAGTTCTCGCTGGATGAATTCATCCCATATATCATTCAGATATATGTCATGATGGGGGAAATAAGACATTGCTACATCCATGACATTGTAACTTTAACCCACTGGAGTCATTTGGTTCACAACTTTAACCCACTGGAGTCATTTGGTTCACTCTTGTTATAGACTGCTTCATCGGACGCACACACATTGTGGCGGCTACGCATTTTAAATGAAGTGAACTTCCGGTCTGCATTTACTTATCAGTCTATCTAGAGGCTAAACTGATCTCTAAAACAAATACCTTTTCAAAAATAAAATGTTTTAGTTTGCTAAAGGCGACGGGGAAACGGCGAGCATGGAACACTGCTCTGCAGAGAGGTTTGGTAGCCAGGCAAGAATTCAAGGACCTGTAGCTAACATTATATACATTACTTTTACACAAAAATGTTAGCTTGGCATAATAGTTGATACACGTCACAGGGCCGGCGTCAAGGGGGGGGGCATTCGTGGGCCGTGCCCCTCCAATGAGGTTGTTGTGCCCCCACACCGTTTTTTTTTTAAATTAATTTAATATATATCAAGAATAATAATAAAAAATTAAACATTGAATGTTTCATGACTTTTAATTTAATCAAATGAGGAAAATATAGTTGATATGCTTTTTTATTTTAAATATAATACCAGTTTCTCTGATTGGTTGCATTGCGGCGTCTCATTTGGCATTACGTCTTTAGCATAATGTGACTTGATATTAGCAACGTGTTTTTTGCAGCATTTTATGGATCATGTAAAATATGTATATTAGAACATTTCGAACGAACCAGCACCGCCTGCTCCATCTGACTTCTTGCAAACACTGATTGGCTCAAACTCGGAGATTAGAGGTCGAGCTGGAATTTTCTAATCTACAGGGCACTGTTTTAAAGAAGTTTAATGTTCGCACACGCCGCCTTTAGCTTTTTTTAAAGGTAAGTTAGCGTTGTTTTAATTTACTTAAACTTAAATGTGAAGTATGGCTATAGACCGTTAACAGCAATTGCAATGTGATTATGGTAATACTGATTAGTTTGTGATCTTCTGCACTTTAAATGGGAGATGAGCTGACAGTCTATACCAGTTGTATGAGTATGTGCTTGCCCTGTATAGATGTTTCTATGCCTTGTTTTTGCAAGTTATTGTTGCTGATTGCGTGCCCCCCTGTTAGTTATGTCTGGTGCTGACTCTGACACGTTAGATATGATATATGTACAAAGTTAATTTAATTATCATTTATTTCCCTTGTTTCAGAATTAAAAGAAACAAAGTAGTTCCTCAGAAAGCTGTTGCAGCCACACTTAATTATGAGGAACTACATTGTTTGGCAGAAGAATAATATTTGTACTAATATAATTACAACTTATTTGTGTTTATTTTATGAAATCCTGCTATGCATACGAAGTAACAGTTTTATAAAAGCAATAAGCCCCGCAAAGTAGTGGTGTTACAGTGCATTTTATAACATCTCTGCTTCGCGTCGTTCCTAACAACGCCCCTTAGCTGTTATAAAATGCACTGGTAACCCACTGCTTTGTGGGGCTTATTGCTTTATTGTATCAGCTCAGTATTAAAAAGTTAATTCTTAACTTTACGCAAAATCCAATATCCGCCGTGTTATTCTGACATCTTTTTCCCAAAATGCAATAAATGCCACTCCTCCTTTTCTGCAGAATGCAACAAATCCGCTCAACAAATCACAGCGCACAATCCCACACATTGTAAACAACAATGACGGGGCTTGAACACACACTGAATCCAAGTTCTGTGTTCACAAAGTTCTGTGACGACGTCCCAAGGATGACCGTAGGAATGACTGTGTTTTGATTAATGGCATTAATGTTTATTTTTTAATCAATGTATACCACTAGTCAACTAAATGAATATAACATGGCAATGATGAATGCACATTTATATATTGATTCAATAGATTTATAGCATTTTGATAAAAAAAAACTTGTCATGGATTTATTGCATTTTGCTGAAAAAAATTATCAGTTTTTATGGATTTGAATTTTTAATGTTATTATAACCTAAAGATGCTATGTGAAAGTTTGTAAAAGAAAATTGTGGTTTTCATCTTGTCACTTTCTTGGTATAGAAAACACGTTTTTAAGCAAATTATGCTAAATTGTATATTTATATATATATTTATATATATATATATATATATATATATATATATATATATATATATATATATATATATATATATATATATATATATATATATATATATATATATATATAACTAGTACTGTTCCTTTTAATGTGGATGTGTGGTGTACCTGCTGCGACACATATGGACATATGTGCGCACATCATGGTGAAGATCTTTATTTGGAGGTGTTGTTGTAATGTAATGGTGTTTCGTGCATTTGGAGAGTGTGCTTCATAACCCACGGGGATAATTGAGCATGATGTTAACCGGCACACTGTGCAGATAATTGGTAAGCGATAGCATTAACATGCCCCAAGCTTCTCTCTGGTTCAGACCTTGAGTGGTTTGTTGCTGTGTGGGTCGGTCTCCTCCTCCACCGAGGGCTTTTGGAGGGCAGTGGAGAGTCTCTGCCTTTGAATTACGAGCTGCTGCTTGAAATCCTCCTGGGTCTTAGTTTCCAAAAGTTTCTGTCTAAATGAGATATCGGAGAACAAGGTGCCAAACGTGCGGCCAAGCTCGATGGCTGTCTTTGTACTTTTCTGCAAAGTAAGTATTGGGGAAAAAATCGTGAGCAATGTTCTTGAAACTTACACTGCATAAGAGATCGCTATTTGCTGGAAGCAACACTAACAGCTTTGAACGGATGACAGATGTAATAATTAACACCGTTTGAAACAATTGCAAATCTTGAGTAAATCGGGTATTTTTGTCACTCTGGGTGATGATTGGAGGAGGGTGAAAGAAAGGCTTACTGTTCGAGGTGGTGCGAGGATGAGGATAACATAGCGGACCTCACAGCAGTTAACACCCCAGTTCTGGGGTCGCTCCAGACGAGTGATACAAACGCAACGTCTATGAAGACTCTTCACATTACAGCTGTATACAGAAGAGGAACACTTTCACAATATTAACACATACTGTACTGTCCATCATCATCAAGGTCATCTCAGGTGATAAGCTATTGACTATTTTGGTTCCCTTGAAGGGAACTGTACTATTAAGGCTCCCCAGCAAGCATGTTTGGCTAAAACAAGGTACAATTTGGGCTGCCAGTAAATCTCTAATAGATGTCTAACCATAGCCCTAAAAAACAATGCATATACTTTTAGAAAGGCAGAAAAGTTATATACTGGGGTCAAAAAGTCTGAGGTCACAATAAAATATGGGATTTAAACATGAAAATATATACAAAGTTTTAAAGACAAGAAGTGTTATGATGGGTAAAGTGCTAAAATAAGTAAAATATCTTTACATTTCTTACATTATTGCTAGGTGTATATTTATGCTACACTAGCTGCGTTACCATTACTTGTGCACATTGTAATAGCGAATTGTAAATGCATGGAATGGAAACATTAATTTTGCATAAACTCCCACATATTGCAATAAAGTTGTATAGGCTCAGGATAGGTAGTTTTTTAGGCACTTTGAACAAGTAATATATCGCAAAACCAATGCTATCTCATTGCAATTCGTACGTATTTACGAGGTGGCTAATTCGTATTCACTCATACGACCACACTCTCACATTTTTTACATATTGTCTTGACCCCTGTGAAGTTGGGGTTAGAAGTGGGCTTTCGTTATTGTTTTATTTTTATGATAATTGTACGTTTTTGCATGATTAACTTCATACGAATTCATATGATTAGCCAGCTCATATGTACGAATGGAAATACAGTTTGCATTTATTATACATGTGTAAATGTCACGTGATCATTCTTTAAATATAAAGCGGTGTTTTTGATTGGAGGACAAGATAGAGTAGGTGTGCCCGACATCAAAATACCACGATAGTGATTTATAAGTCAATTGCTCTGTATGCTTTTAGTCCGGAAAATACGGTAATCAATAAGATAAAGCATTTTTGGCGGCAGGCTTTCCGAGGGGAGGGCTCCGAGCTCTGATTTTTAGCCCAAACCCAGAGTACTTCTCCCTCTTTAACTGGGATAGATGTACTAGCTGAGAGTGAGGTGATGGGGTGAAGGAGGAATGCTGCAAAAACTATCACAGGACAGAGGTGGGGGACGGCTATATATAGACACCTCTTTTTTTCCGATAATTACAAAATAACGCTTAAGTTGTTTTGCAAAAATCTTTAATGGAAATGCAGCTACTGTCAGAAAAAAGGCACAAAAGCAGGTTCTAATATGTACCGTTTAGGTACATTTAAGGTACCAATTGAGGTACTAATATGCACCCTTTAGTTACAAAGGTGTACTTTTCAAAAGTAATGCCACAGTCACAGCATGTGTACCATTTTCGGCACAAGTACATACAGGCGTCTTTACTAAGGGAGTGAGCCTTTTGAACCTAACTGTATTAAAAATTAAAATGTTTTCCAACATACAGTACACAGAGCCAGGACTGTTGGTAGCGTACTCCAGTGGCTGTCGCTGTCACACCCTGAATGGTCTCAGTCAGCAAGTGAACTGAGAGAGAGAGAGAGAGAGAGAGAGTAAACTATACAATTTTTTTATGTTTTAAAGTCTTCCATTAACTAAATTCTCAGAGGGTCTGCCCTGGATTTCTGGTTCCCTGTACTAAACAAACTGTGGCACTCAGGGTTGGCTGCCCACTGCTCACCACTGGCATCCTGTCCTCCAGCATCTGTGAACAGAGCACTCATGACCTCCTCAGCATGGCAGATGCCCTGCCCATCCTTAGCCACATGGTCCAGCATTCTGCGAAGCACTTCGTCCAGGGAGGCGGCCTTCTCATCGAGCAGGATGCTGGCCTGTGCTAAGAAGCCGTCCAGATCTCGATGAGCCCTTACTTCCTCCTGGAAATTCATCAGCTCCACATACTGAAACAAGAATAAACGAGTTGTACGGTATTATTGTGCATTTTACCGGAGATGCAGATTGTGCTTTGCTCAAATCCAAACATGTATAATATTAATGGTGTTACATATCAAAAAAACTATAAATAGCCTTTATTTTTAAGTCAGTGTCATGAATCATCATTTGATACCTGATTGTCGGAAGCAGTTGTGGAGACTGCCAGGACAGCATTTTATTGAAAATAATATACATTGTAAGTGCAAGGTAAATGGTCAATACTTTCGGTCGGATTTCTCTTAAGATAAAAAGGGTTTTTAAATCACTTCCTGAGATCTTTAAAATATTATTGACATTACAGATTACAACTTCCACAACATCTTTAGGAGGAAATACTTACTCTTCTTGATGTATTTAGGAGGCCAAATCCTGAGGCATCAGTGTCTATTAATAGAAACAGAGGAGAGGTAGACAAAAAGAGAGAGAGAGAGAGAGAGATAAATTGTTAAAACCCTTGTGCTGTTACACGGATATGTGAGTCTGAAGGACGCACCACTGAACTAAGACTCCCGAAAGATGTGTTTTTCTATATTATCTAAAGCCCTGAGCTCTCTGTTTATGTCTCTCTGGTTATAAATAGTCAAAGGGTCTTAGAGTCCGCAGCGCAGACACATCAAAAAGTGTGTTGTGGTCCCTGAACCCTGACATCGTCTGAGTAAGACCTGGCACAGTCTGCTTCCCCAAAGCTGTAAACACATCAGCCGAAATATGAAAACAATACTGATCGTTTCTAAAGGCCGAATGTGAAGACGGAGAATTTCTGATAGGTGTTTATAGCATCAAGAATACCGCGCTTCAGCTGTCGGTTGATGTACTACTGGGATCTGTGCACACCTCAGGCTACAATCACAACGATTTTTTGAGATTTTGAAGTAGTCTCAAAGAGAATCTCATCTAAACCACCCACATGCACACCATACATCAGATCTGAACCTTACAAGCACCAGAGCCGCGCTCGAGTAATTCTACTTTATCACCATACTTTTGGTATTATTTTCGAGAATTTGTACTTTTCTCAAGTACAGTACTAGTGAAATTAAATACCCAGGTTGTTAACTTTGAACTTTGTACAATTTTATCTAGACCTTTGAAGAACAAAGTAGACTCATCTTCCAGTCCCAAGCAAGCAACACACAAAAAATTTTTTCCCACTATCTTTGAATTACTTATGATTCACTACATGTTTGTGTCGTTCACATTATATGCAGTTACGTGCTGATTGGCATCATAACACAGACATTTGAAGAAGTTTGACTTACCGCCTGCGACCCATGACCTGTTTGGGACTTGAAATCCAACGTAAAACGAACACACATGCAAAAATCCACTGCTATATTCATTGTTTCAATAAGGCTGCTTACTTGGAAAGCTGAACAAGGCTTTCTTCTCCTTACATCCATAAACACACGTCTTTTTTGACATTGTTGATTCAAAGCTGTCGTATGCAGTGATGCCTGTGATTTCTATTGAAGGAACAATGCAAATGAGTGTCCTTTTCGCCCTCATCTGATTGATGTGTGGGCGTGCTTTTTGGGGTGAAGTGCCCATTAAAGGAGTATGGGGTCAATGATGCGTAACAGGTACCTATGTTTGAAAAAAACTTTTCGAAACTTGTAGGAAAGAGGGGGCATGAGTTTGGCCCAGAAATACAAGCTCAACTTGTTTTTCTGACACTAAGCATTTGTTTAGCATGAAGATTACAATTCTTTAATTGTGTTAAAGGAATAGTCTACTCACACCCGTCGCTATGGGCGGGCCTTAGGGGGCCGGGCCCGCCCTCAAGGACGCTTGTGCCCCCCCCAGTATTTAAAAAAATACTGTCATTTTAAATTATTAATGTTGCTAATTTTGTGTTGCATTAATGTTGTATTCTTTATAATTCAAACATTAAAAATATAAAAAAACAATGGTGTGATTTTGTTTGATTGATGGGAATCTAGCTACACTGCAACAGCCTATCACGAGGCTACGTACGACACGTACGTGACGTAGCCTACGTCAGTGTAGCCGGCTAGCCGCTCAACAGTTACCGCACTTTTTTTTAAACTGGATGAGTTTTCGCTTAGCTATACTGGTTTAAGATGGATATTATCCGCAAATGGTTAAAAGCCCAACAACAGTCTCCAAAAGACGCGCAGCAGTCAGACAGAAAGAAACTCCGGTGGCCTTGCAACCAATTTGGCGAGCTGATCCATTGGTTTTACTTTGTTATCTGATGACGACACCAACGTAACCGCTAAAATGTAAATTTATAATTGACTGACATGTTTGTCTCAACGAAAATGAACCTTCCGACAACCACACAATGTCGCAGGCGCTCTTGGCAAACAGATGAGAGGTTTGAAAAGGACATTGACGCACACAGGCGAGAGAGTTCGGGTCTTCTCGGGTTCGTTCAGAAAAAACACATTCATTTTTAAATTACCCGAGACCCGATGCCGCTATTGTTGTACCCGACCCGTGTCCGAGGCACATGTGAAACTTTTAGACCCGAACCCGATCGGGTTCGGGTCGGACCTCGGGTTTTCGGGTCTGAGTGGACCCGTGAAGACCTCTACCGTGGAGGCCGACCCCGGGCCTAACAGACTACTACATTCAGAACATATGGACTTGTTCACTGCGGTGATTCAGCTTGCTTCTGAAAAGGACCTCACTCACAAGTTTAATTCCGAGTGGACACTTTATTAATGAGGAGCTTCTGCTCGGAGAAACGCCGCCTGCCGCTGTACTGACAGGAGGGAGGGGTGAGACGACAGCGCTGCCTCCACAGTACCGTAGGTTCAAAGTCTGCGTGCGTGTGTGTGTGTGTGTGTGTGTGTGTGTGTGCACGTGTCTCATGGCAATGCATATACCTCTGTTGACTGCTTTAAAATGCAATGTTTGAGAGATGTCTCTGGTGTTACATGTAATATGTTGTATAGATTTATGGATATTCATAAAATTGTTTCTATATGTAATGTGGTGTGTAGGCTATAGGCTATCTGGTCATATTGCTGATGGTTGTTTAACGTGGTGATTACGTGCTGCGCGAATAGAGTATATATTATTATAAGTATACGTACTGTAGGCTAATAATAAGTGTGCCCTCCCATGCATTTCATATGCCCCCCTTAAGACTGAGGTCTGGCGACGGGTCTGAGTCTACTCATTTTCAATATTAAAATATGTTATTACCTTAACTAAGAATTGTTGATACACTCAAAAAAACGATTCCTGGGAATATTAGCTTTTAAGTATTTGGATCATTTAGATTTTATTTAAATACTCGTTTTTTAAAATATATGTAATCCGATTTATTAGAATATATATAAATCTGTTCAATTTAAAAAGTATTAGATTTAATCAGTTAAAATGTATGAATATGAATTAAATAAATCTAGCCGTGACACAAACCGGATAAATTTTATGAGATTGATTTACATACAAGTGTCAGGAAACTGACTTTAGTAGAAGCGGAAATGACGCCTTCCAGTCAGGAGGTGGCGCCACAATCAAAAATAGACGCTACAGCACATGGACTTCGCCATTTTGCATTGGACTGGATCGTCATCTCACTAGTCTACAATCGCCAAATTGTAGGTGAGTAAAGTTAACAAGTTTGATGTGATTATCTTAAATATAATTGTCTGTTGTTTAATTGCATGTGTGACGCGTTGCATGTTTCAGAGTAAAATACACCTCAATAAACAGTCAGACATCAACAGACGGTCTGTTGGAATGTACGTTAAGTTACCCTGCAGTGTCTGTTGCTTTTATTGGTTAATTTTTGTGGTTTAATGTTTGAAACCTAAGAAATAAATAAAGTCATAGGCTACTGTAGGCTTATCAGAATAAAATAATAATAATCTCTGTGACTTTATTAACAAAAGAATATTACAATTATACTATGTTGTTGAGTGCATTGTGTGTCTAACTAAAACTTTTTTTTTTTACAGATACAGCATCATTTCATCGTCTATATGGTGGGACAACCTGCTAGACAGGGTATGTAAGTTATGCTAAAAAGATATTGATTTCTGATGCAAAGCTGGATTTTCATCATTTCAGTGTCAAATGATCATTTAGAAATCATTTTAATATGATGATTTATTGTCAATATTGGAAACAGGTGGGGTTTTTTTTTCAATAAATGCAGTTATGATAAGCATAAGAGGCTTATTTCCAAACATTTCACCGGTAGTGTACACACATGCTGGGACACAATATTTCTGAAACAGAAAAATACATACTCTTCGTCTCACAAAATCTTTATCTGTCTCTATAAAAACTATTATCTACATAAAATATTGTTAAAGAAAATCATTAAATAATGTGTTTTTTTGTCTTGTTCTAGTTGAAGACATCCGTATCTACCTCAAAGAAGGCATGGAGAGACACATTAAAGAATATGTGGTAAGTGTATGTCAACCTACTCTATTTTTATATCTATTTATTTATATGTATGTGTACGTGTATGTATGTGTGTGTATATAAATATCTTATGGATGACTAGACGTTTAAACAAGGTGATTATCTGTTTTCAGGTCTTTTGATGGGTGTGAAATTACTTTTTGGACTCATTTATGCACTTAAACTGAACTACCAGAAGAACATCAGGTGCACCTTTGACCTTTCAAAAAATCCTAATGGAACTAGACTTGATACAACCAAGCGATCACTGAAAGATGCTTCAGTGAATACCTGACAGACACGCTGATGCATCCCCCTCAAAGTGGGTAAATTTTTGTACATTTACAAGTGAACTTTTTAACATTAAAGGAATATTGCACTTTCATTAAACAAAAATCCTGATAATTTACTGTCTGTCATCGAAAATGCTTGTCTTTTTTTGTTCAGTCGAGAAGAAATTGTTTATTGAGAAAAACATTCCAGGATTTTTCTTAATTTAATAGACCTTATTGGACCTCAACAGTTGAGTTTCAGGGCAGCTTTTAAGGGCTCTAGACGATCCCAATCGAGGCATAGGGGTTTTATCTATTCAAAAGATTGTCATTTTTGGCAAGAAAAATTTTAAAACACAACAACTTGTCTTGCATTATCCATGTGATACACAGTGCGACATTGTGTACTACTTAATAACGTTGAAGTTTACACATCACAAATGTGAAACGCACATTTGTGGACCATTTTAAATAATAAACGGACCCAAAGACATTAAGTAGTATCATTTCGCATACAACAACATCTGAACGCTCCTCTTTCTCCTCGCTTGTAAACACTGGAGCGGTAGTTTCAATTATGTCATGCTAGCGTGTCACACAGCTAGTGCAAAACGTTGTGATTTAAAAGTCCTCTTTTATTTTTATTTTTGAAAATGACAATCGTTTAGCTAGATAAGACCCTTATGCCTTATTCTGTATAATTTAGATCCCTTTTAAATCTGCATTGAAACTGTAAACTTGAGGTCAAATAGTCTTAAATTGAGAAAAATCCTGGAATCTTTAAATCAAACTTTATTTCTTCTTGACTGAACAAAGTAAAACATAAACATATGGGGTTAGAAAATTATCGGGATTTTTGTTTTATTAAATTGGAATATTGCTTTAACAATTTTAAAAGTTGAAAAGTTTTTGAAAAATGTAATTGATGTATATCTAACATGTAATTAGAGATGCATGAAAATTGTTAATGGCACACAGCCACTCAAAACACTAAGCAATGTGCCAATGTGTGTTTTTTTTTCTTACCACCCAATCATTCTAAATTATTATTATTACATCATGTCACATATTTCTGAAAATGTTAAAGTAATGTTGTTGTCCCGGATTTATGTCTACCTCGAGTTTTACAGGGTTTTTTGTATTTCTGCAGCCTGTTTGCTCAAAATGTTTGCACTTATTTGTGGATTGAGGTTGATTGTGGCTGAAATGTCTGAAACACACTTATTTATTTAATTTTTGCACACATTACGAGGTGTATAAGCCATGGCTGTCATGCTAGTTGTTAGCTGCTCTTTTTTGCTGCCTTATGAGTAATGCCTTGAAGTATTAAATAAATTGATAAAATGTAAAACCAAGTGGTCTGGCTCTTCTTTTATTTTTTGTGTTTTTTTTTTTGTTATAGCATATTGTGATTTAGGAGGGTGAATGGGGGATGAATATATAAATGTATAAATGGTTTATTAGTAAGATACCTAAATGTAATGTATTTTAAGTGAATTGGGTTTATTAATAAAGAATACATAATCCATTTTTTTAATGCATTTAAAACACATTGGATTAAGTAAAACTATTACATAAATTTTACTGGTTTCATTTACATATATCTAAAAAATATCTATCATATAAAGTTTTTGTTTTTTTTTAGATTAGAAGTATGTAATCCAAATGGATGGAAATGTTACATGTAATCAAAATACATAAATCTTATGAATTAGGCCTAAATATTTTTTTGAGTGTACATCCCTTTGATAGCATTTAGCTTAGCCCCATTCATTCAATGGTACCATTTAGAGATAAAGTTAGAAGTGACCAAACACATCAACGTTTTTCCTATTTAAGACGAGTAGATATACGAGCAAGTTTGGTGGTACAAAATAAAACGTAGTGTTTTTCTAAGCGGATTTAAAAGAGGAACTATATTTTATGGCGTAATAGCACTTTTGGGAGTACTTTGACTCGGCGCAGTAACACCCTCCCTCTCCCATTATGAGAGTGAGAAGGGGAGCGGACTTTTCAGGCAAGTCAAAGTACTCCCAAAAGTGCTATTACGCCATAAAATATAGTTCCTCTTTTAAATCCGCCCAGAAAAGCGCTACGTTTTATTTTGTATCACCAAACTTGCTCGTATAACTACTCGTCTTAAATAGACATGTACCCCGCCACGATGTGTTTGGTCACTTCTAACTTTATCTCTTAATGGTACCATTGAATGAATGGGGCTAAGCTAAATGCTATCAAAGCGTCGCAGCTCGCTCCAGCGCTTACGTGCACGCACACAGATGATAGAGGGATGTATCAACAATTCTTAGTTAAGGTAATAACATATTTTAATATTGAAAACGAGTAGACTATTCCTTTAATAAGTCAGAATGCATGAAATAGCATTACCCCCCCCCCCCCCTTAAATATAACATATTTGGACTTTTTATAAGGATATCATCCCAGTGATGGCTTTTGTTCCTTTTTCTGACAGCAGGAGCTAGAATAAGTCCAAGACAGCCACTATATAGGCCAGCTCAAAATAAAGTAATAATGACTAAGTGCACTTTTAAATTTGAAAACTTTACGATACTCCAGCCAAATATCTAAATTACCCTCAAGCAATTGGTTATTTTTGAGTGCGATGCTAAATAGTCTAATCAGATTCAATGGATTATGCTAAGCTATGCTAAAAGTGGTACCGCCAGACCCGAAGATCAGCTGAATGGATTCCAAAACGGTACAATGGTACAATGGTTTAACTCTAGGGGAGCTGGAAAATGAGCATATTTTCAAAAAAAAGTGGAGTGTCCCTTTAAATATTATTTGTCAGCTCTTTATTCATCTCTGAATCTCACACACACCAGTTTATTTCACACACTGACCCGAGTTCATAGTCCAAATGGGTGTTTCATATAGTCACTCCCATGTGTTGCTATTGTGAGTCTGTCTTGTGTCTTCTCGTCCTCTGTTTCTTCACCTCGCAGCTCTAAAGCATCCAAATGTCAGAACAGAGCGGCTTGCGTAGATCTTTCTCAGCTATAAAATGATTATTATAATCTCATTTCACTGCCTCCCTCGGTCTGATGTGACCTTTTACAGCTGAAAGATTAAATATAGCATAATGGGTTTGTATAGAGGCTTCAAGATGTTTTGCGATGACTTCCTGTTCATTGAACGAGGCGCTTTTTCATCTCGGCTTTAGAGGTATATTTACATCTATGGTATGTGAATGCAGATCCATCCCCCTCAAAAATATGGACCATGTGTTACAGGTACAGAATGCACCCATGCCCTAATAAAATCCCAGAACCAGACAAACAGGGCAATATAACTATAGCCGCCCCAATAAATTCCTTCTTTGCATGGCAGAGTATAATGATGTGAGGTAAACACGATATATTCGGAGGAATAAACTGTTGTTGTTGTTGTTTGTTTGCTGGGCTGCAGCTGTTTGGTTTATAGTTAGGGGCATATGCTGTGAGTTCCTATGATTATGCAGTTATTTACTCAAAAACATAGGAATCATTTCAATATAATATTTAACGATACTTATACATTATGTTTAAGATGTTCCCACTTTAATCTGAAACATTGAAAGTTCGTAAATGTGTCAAGGAAAAATACAAGCAATAGATTTGTTCTCACCCAAACCTTGGAAGATACAGCCATTTTTTGTCGGCACAGATGATGAAACAGCTGTGGAAAAAACAAGACTCAAATGATGAGTTGAATTTAACATCATTATAAATCAGTCATTTTTAAATTTTAAGCTGTGGGTGAGAAATTCAAGATCGCATTTTACTAATACACCGCTGCCAAACCATTTTAGCCATATGTTGGAACATATGTTTTGATACTGTTGGGATGTTAATTCCATACATGAATGTGGCCATGATGAATATTCATGACCACATAAATATTCAGCACCACATATAGCAAACCACCTTGATATTTTCATCTGGTGCATTCGTAACTTGTAGTTTTCATAAAAGATACTTCTCAATATTGTTTCTTACTTCTTACACATATGAATAAATGAATTACTAATGTAAATTCTAAACAACAATCAATGTAAATGAGACTTATTAAGGTGCACCAGACGGGCAATGGGGTGGACAGCACACATGATCCTATAAATCCAGAGTCACTTTTTCAAACTCAGTATTTTGACTTTTTCTCTAACCTCACTTGCACATACTTATTCCATGCCATTAAAGCCACTGGGATTTAATGGAAATTTCTCATCTTTGAAATTCATCCAATTTACAGCAGGCCCGATAGAGTCATGCATGAAAAGCTCAAGGCTACGTATTTTCTTCGGGGTGGATGGGATAAAAAGGTAATTTTCTACACAAAAAAAATCTTATCGTGAGCTGTAGGATATTCCTAGCACATTGTGTTGATATCTCCAATGTCCTCAACTCCACCATCATCCCTACCATCTTTAATTTTGCATCCTGCTTAACATTAACTGAGAGGTCTGAAAAGCCCGCAGCATCGGCCTCCAGGCAAACACCACCGGTCGGGACCAACTGATTCACTTAAAACTGCTTTTGTTGCTACTGAACGTTTGCTAAATAATAAATAACTAATGGTGTCAGCTGCAGAATTGTCTTTTGGGATTGGCACTGTTAATGTGTGTCTGAGAATGGTTTGAAGAAATGACTCACTGCTAAATGGATTTGCTTTAAAATCTGAGACCTTAAGGTAAAGTCGCACGTAAAGTTTTACTCACACGTAAAAATGATCAGGTTAACTGGCTGTACATGCACTCTTAAAAAATGCTGGGTTGTTTTTATCCAGGGTTGGTTCACTATTGTAGAGACACACTGCTGGGTTAAAAATGACCCAACTGCTGGGTTGTTTTAACCCAAATGCTGAGTTGTTTTAATCCAACTGCTGGGTTGTTTTAATGCATGGCTGATTAACATTACCCAGCAGTTGGGTTTCCATTGCAAATCCTCACAACACATACAAATACAGAAACGCGTTGCAAATCCACACAACACATACAATTACAGAAACGCGTTGCAAATCCACACAACACATACAAATACAGAAACGCGTTGCAAATCCACACAACACTTACAAATACAGAAACGCGTTGCAAATCCACACAACACATACAAATAAAGAAACGCGTTGCAAATCCACACAACACATACAAATACAGAAACGCGTTGCAATTCCACACAACACATACAAATAAAGAAACGTGTTGCAAATCCTCACAATACATACAAATACAGAAATCCGTTACAAATACTCACAACACATACAAATACAGAAACGTGTTGCAAATACTCACAACACATGCAAATACAGAAATGCATTGCAAATACTCATAACACATACAAATACAGAAACGCGTTGGAAATCCACACAACACATACAAATAAAGAAACGCGTTGCAAATCCACACAACACATACAAATACAGAAATGTGTTGCAAATCCTCACAATACATACAAATACAGAAATCCGTTACAAATACTCACAACACATACAAATACAGAGACGTGTTGCAAATACTCACAACACATGCAAATACAGAAATGCATTGCAAATACTCACAACACATGCAAATACAGAAATGCATTGCAAATACTCATAACACATACAAATACAGAAACGCGTTGCAAATCCTCACAATACATACAAATACAGAAATGTGTTGCAAATACTCACAACACATACAAATACAGAAATGCGTTGCAAATACTTACAACACATACAAATACAGAAATGCATTGGAAGTACTCATAATACATACAAATACAGAAATTCTTTGCAAATACTCACAACACATGCAAATACAGAAACGCATTGCAAATCCTCACAACAAGCAGAACAAACGATGGAAGTGTTTAAGGGTCACAAAAAGTGATGCACCGGTCTGGCAAATGTTAGCCGTTTCTCAAACTAAATTAATGTCTGAAGTAGTGCATCCTCCTGAGGTCTCATTTGTAGGCTGCATATGTATTAAATAGTATCTCGTTTCAGAATATTAACAATTACAAATTCCTCAATTTTGTTTAAAATTCCATATTTGAACCATCAAGAGTTAACTGACCGGCTCTGCTTTGCATAGTTAGTGGGGTGAACCAACAAGCATAATCTCAGTCTGTTCACTGTTAAGACAAAGAAAATTATCTGACATTCATCCTTTTATCAAAAAAAAAAAACAGAAAGAAAATTAACAGGCACAATTTTATTAAGCCTAAAATTAATGTAAGTCTGGGTATCAACTGCATAGAAGTGGAATTTTAGACCAAGTGATCTCAAAAGTTGGCCAAAAGGATAAACATAAATATTAAAAAGTAGAGGGCCCAAAATTAACCCCTGGGGGATGCCAGACTGCACCAACATTAACCTCAGATCTAAATCCACCCATGGCAACAAACTGCTTCCGATCAAAAAGGTAAGACTTAAACCAATTAAGAACAGTATTTGAAACCTCAAAAACAGGTTTCAAGATGAATAATTACAATTGAGTGATCAACAGTGTCAAAAGCGACACTAAGATCAAGTAGGATCAAAACTGAAAGACAGCCAGCCAGCTTTACAAGCTGTATGTTTTATCAGTTCCCATTGCACACAAAGCAGGTTTTGCTGACAATGTAATCACTTTCTCCCAAAAGACAACTTGTTGTGATCTTTTCTCTACTGCTTGCTTTACTAGACTTCCTGTTAGCAGACTCACTGACTTCCTCTTGCTGACTGTGCCGTCCTGCAGCCTTGACAGGAATAATATTTCCATGAAAATGTAAGAATCATGGTTAATAAAACGAACCCCCTGTGAATGACTTGTTTAGCACTTTCTAGTGACATTAATGTACTGAGTATATCATGCTGTCATTATAATGAAAGTGTAACTATGAGCAGGGTAAAAAAAGAAACCCATGCAAGCACATTTCTTCCTTAAAAATGTGTCATTTCAAGGAGTGATGAAAAGTAATTGGCTATTGTTTTCAAATCATCAGCGGACAATAGAGCTTGATGTTAAGAGATGCCACGCTCCTTTAACATCTCTTTCAACTACATTTCTAAAGTATGTTAGACTGATTTCAATATGATGTTTATCTCTGGATTCACTGGTTTAATCTTTTATATAAATCTTTATTCCATTACCATTTGAGCCAGTCTGATGTGTGATAACACATGTAATGTTTGTGCAGTTCAACATGCAGCTAACTTGGACGTAAAGATGAACACAGTATAGTAGAAAAAGGTTTTCTTTAATACACTGTTTTAATACAAATACAGTGTGAATCCCAATCGGAACTGATTATTCCATCAAAGATCAGCGCTCTTGGATGTTACGTTAAACTTAATGGGAGTAATGTCTTGTCACATCGTGTGAACGATTAACACTTGGAAAGAGGAATGTAAACAATTTTTTTTTTCTGAAGCGATCTCTCTCCTCAGAACGCGAAAACACCGTGGAACTGCAGGTAAGCACTGCAGCTTTTAAATGGGGACATTGATCATTTATTTTATCGTGACGTGACTATTAAAACACGTTATGAGATATCACCACTGATATATTTATAAGCATTATGCAAAAAACATCTCTCTGACACTTATAAAAAACAGTTTTATATAGTACTGACAAGAACAAAGTCTAATAACAAGCGAGTGCTCGTATCGCATTAAGATTAAATGGGAAAGCAATAGTAACATTATATAAGTATAGTTTTATTAACTTTTACCTCGCGCCAAAACTATAACAACAAAAGACACTAAATGTGAATAAGAAACCAAGTAATAGTTTCATCATGACACCAAATACTGCTGATTTGATCTCATTTTTGACCATTAAACACAGACAGGGCCAACATGAGAGCCAGGGAATCCCTGTCAGAGATGTAGCCGAGAGAGGGCGGTGGTCAGCGGGGCGAGTGAACACTGACGTCCGCTCATACTCTGGTTCTCATACGCACCGAATCTTACTAAGCAAACGTTCAAACAGGCTCTCTTTACTAATCGACTGCAGATTTAAATATAATACATATATATTCTCGACTTAACTAATCTTAAAACTACACTTTGTGACCAAGAAACGGTAATATAAAGAAACGGCTACTCCGTCCATTGAGTTATTATGAGATTCAAAACATCCGAAAGTGTTACCTGTCATTCTGGCCGCCCTCGGAGTCATGTGATATAGCTCTATATCATCACGGCTGTGATTAGGCCAGAGGCACGAGGCCGTAGGCTCTATATCACACTCCTACTTAAGCGATATTGCTTAAATAATTTAACAAATTATTAGGGTTTTCCTAAAGATGTCAGCGGTGGGGAAGTTTTTTACTCAACTACATTTTTCAAGTATCTGTACTTTATCAGGTTTCTGTGGAAAAGCATAATATCATACTTTCTCTAAATTTTATATTAAATTAAATTTATACCCATGTAGTTTTTCTTACTTTTACTCAAGCAGAAGTAAGTACAGTGTCAGAAAAAGCTGTCTCTGTGAAGGTTGGTGGTTCAATCCCCGGCTCCACCGGACCAAGTGTCGAGGTGTCTTTGAGCAAGTAGCCTAACCTGGCGCCTTGCATGGCTGACACCGCTGTCGGTGTATGAATGTGTGAGTGGATGTGAGGCATATTGTGAAGCACTTTGGATGGCCATTGGTCTATGAAAGCGATATATAAATGCAGTCCATTTACCTGAGGACCTATTGTGTACATAAAGGAACAATTTTAGGGGCACAAAAGTTAAAGGCGGGGTGCGTGATCTCTGAAAGCCAATGTTGACACTTGAAATCACCTAAACAAACACGCCCCTACCCCAATAGAATCTGGACCTTCTTTTGATAGACCCGCCCCACACATACGAAACCCAGGCAACGATGTAGGTTAGTAGACACGCCCCTTACTGCTAATTGGCTACAAGTGTGTTTTAGTAGTCTGACCTACTCCTTTTTCCAAAGCGTTTTTCAAAAATCATGGACCCCGCCTTTAACTGTACCTATAAAGGGGACACAATAGATCCTTAATGTACAGTTAATGTACCCCAAAAGGTACGACCACAGCGAAAGAAAATGTATAATTTTGTACCTATCTGACGGTTTACCTTTGAGGTACAGTAAAGGTTCACTAATAAGCACTCTTTAGTACCAATATGTACCCTTGAGCTACTATTTTGTACGTATACTGCACAGCTAAGGACCATTTTTTGAGCATTTTAGTCAGAGTAAAGTAAAAGTAAGTTTGTTTTCACAAAAAAATACTAGAAATCTAGAGTTTTAAAGTACTTAAAAATTAAATGTAAACCTTATATTTATAAAATGTAGTGTAGTAAAAGCATGCCATGAATTGAGATATGTAATTAAGTAAAAGTTTTCCAAAGAGAAACACACATATACTTGAAAAATACAGTAAGTAGAGTAAAAGTACTACTGTCCGCCTCTACGTAAAGAAACCATAAATACATATCATGTTTCAGTTTTCATATGCAAATAAAAAGAAATGTTAAATGAAAGTGGAAAGTCCTTAAAAATGGCCACATTACAACAAGAATCATTTTTCTTGCCTGGTAATCTTTCAGCCCAAGCAACTTCAACCGAAGCAAACGATCCTGTAAATTGCCCTCATGAGGATACTAATAAACTAATTCATAAGAGACTGAATATCTCTGTCCACTTTAAAACAGAAATGAAAGAGCGAAGCTGCTACAGTTCACCTACTGTATATCTTGAGGATGCAATAAAATGTCCTGTTGAGGCAGCTTGCACATAAAAGTGTGACAGTCGCATGTGTCTGCCAATGAAATGAACAACTTGGGAACATAAGATCTACAGCGATGGGCTGGAACAAACCACATAAGGACAACTTTAAGTGTTGATTTCTGTTCTTAATCCAATGTGAAATCTTATTCATACAGGTAACTGTAAGTTACAAGGCAAACACTGACAAGGTCCCACTCAACACTTAAATCTCTCCTTGCACCAAAGCCACCAACATGGCTTGCAAATATATGCATAATGGTTTTTAAAATTAACTCATTGTTTTCCATCCCACATGAGATATGTTATGAGTGCCCATATGCCCAGCTTTAAATCAAGTCTATAAGGCTGCAGCTGAACTTACCCATTGGCACAAAATGAAGAACTTCTTTGCTGTCCATCATTTTTTAAACTTTAAGATGAATGTCCCATCTGGATCAACCCATCATGGTTTCAAATGAGAGTCTGCTGTCTGTTTCACAACTCTACTACAGTACTTTCTCACCCTGCACACATCAGTATGTCTACACTAACTTCACTCCACATGAAAGAGGTGGGTTGCTTTGTCTCTGGGTCCCTGTGCCACTCACTGACCAGACTAAACTGAAAGCAAGTGCAAATGACACGGTGAAAATGATCAGTTATCATTGTTTTGAAGTTGATGATTGTTTGGGCTGTGTCTGATAGCACACTGTTATCAGAAATATAGTTGATTA
Source organism: Misgurnus anguillicaudatus (assembly GCF_027580225.2). Lineage (NCBI taxonomy): Eukaryota > Metazoa > Chordata > Actinopteri > Cypriniformes > Cobitidae > Misgurnus > Misgurnus anguillicaudatus. The sequence goes on along the minus strand of NC_073352.2, from coordinate 11,461,925 downwards.
AAAAAAAAACAATATAAAATATGTATACCATTACAGATTTATGACATATTGTAGTGTTTCTAGGATGCCTGAACAACACGCTTTAAAGAACAACTATTGTCCGATTCACGTTTTTACATTTCTATTAGTGTGTAAGTGTGTATTAGTACATGTTAACGATATGCAAAAGGTACAAACCCCAAAGTAAACAATGACATGCAATATCGTCTCCAACGTAAATCTCTTTTCTTGGACTGCAACAAACACACGGATTGTATTCAACCGTTTACTTCCTGGGATTGGTGATGTAGACAAGACCGACATTATCATAATTCCTCACGCTTCGGACTCACAGCCTGTAAGTTAACGCATGGTCTGTTTAAATACACTGTAAAAAATCCAATTAATGAAATGTTGGACGGGCAAAAATATATAAATTAAACCAATTTTCTTGTTTGGGCTTAGTTGAGAAGACATATTATTTTAAGTCTACATAAATCTGTGTTTAAAACATTAAATGAATGGTTATTTTCAAATTCAGTCAACATTCAGAGTGGCTATGTTGACTGAACTAATTAAGACAAATCTGGTCAATATGTGGACTTATGACAGCTATGTTTCCTGACAACAAAATGCTCATAATATTACTGTTATTTGGTTACAAAATGTAATTGTAAGAGTTGTTCAGGCGTGAATGTATGTGTTTTAAGTTTAAATATGCAGTCGGTTAATAAAGATAGCGTCTATTTAAAAATGTGCTCGGACACTTTCGGACGGAGAAGAGCTCCAGATGAGCTCCAGAAAATTACCGGACCTTAAGCGCTCACAACCCGCCCAGCGCAGCCTCGCCTCGGCAAGCCCATCAGAAATCAACTGCTGGCTCTGATATCTCTGTGGCGTTTAAACATGTGATTTAATTCATTTTAATTTCTTATATTTAATAATAAAAGGTTTACCGGTATGTTTTAAATCATAATTTAGGATTGCACTTAATTGATATCGCTGTTGAATGATATTTCATATATTTCACATTTGTTATAACCGGACTGACGTCCTGCCTGCGAATTTGAACTTCAGAGTTGAAGGAGCGGGTGGAGAAATAGTCCCAATATCATAACAACCTTAAATAAAACTTCTAAATATACCCGTGTGCGTGCGTGCGTGCGCGCCCATCGCGCGTTCGCGTGTGTGCGCGCCCCGCGCGTGTTCGCGTGTGTGCGCGCCCATCGCGCGTTCGCGTGTGTGCATGTATGTATGTATGTGTGTGCGCGTGTGTGTGTTTTGAATTTAAAATGTCTTAACTCGGAAGGATCTGGATCACAGGTCATTTCATCTGAGATCAATCTGCACGTATAACAGCCGGAATCACTTACTGATTCACACGACACGTGTTGACAAGTCATCAGCCGTTTCCTCAAGTTCACGTCAGGTAAGTGGTTGTAATTAAATGTTAATTTTACAATATATTAATCGGCAAAGACGCAAATACGCGACGTTTTTGTAATGATATTTTTGTAAAGATATACATATGTGTGTTATGTTATGTGTCCGAAGTAAAGTGGAGCTATTTTAGTTAAGATAATAGGGTTGGTTTACCGGACAGGGTTTTAGGACTTAATTATAATTGTGACATTTTTACAAACAAACCTTATAAAATACAATACTGGCGTGCATTTTGAGACAAAACAATAGCACTCATATGTTAAGAGATGTCAGTATTTTAGTCAGTGATAAGCTCTGTCCGAGAAAACTGCCCAATAGTGTTTAATTACGTGTGATTTCTGAGGGAAATTTGGCCTAACGTTATTTTAGGGAATAAAGTCTTTCACCATCAAGCTTTATTATATTAAACATGTTTATGTATGTGTGTTTGTGTATTTATATTTCTCTGTTTATTAAACCAGAGCGGAGATGATGTGAGAGGCAGACCAGAGGCATACATGGGATAGGAGACTGTCTCCTCTTGTAGGCTGAAGTTCTCCAAATGACCCTGGAGATGTTCTGACTGACTTTGAAGTGCTTTTTGGACTGTTTAATGCCCTCTATTTAGAGAAGACTTAATTATGTATGTTCAGTCTGTATGATAAGTGAATTAAAAGCTTTTGTTTTTATGTGACTGAAGTTAATTATTTTGTTAACAACACCAGCATAAATTATTTGATAAATAATTTAAAATTTTTATTAAAAAATCCCAAATAATAAATATTAATTGAAATAACATAAAACATTGAGTGAATACTTAAATTTTAATTGACAGAGTATTTGCTGTATGTTTTTAAAGATTCAACTGATTAAAACATTTTAGTTGAATGAACTATAAAGCTAGTTGAGCAAACATACTTTTTTATATTTGAGTCAAGTTTGGGCCAACTAAAAAACATCAATCCAGGTAACACTTTGGAGACAGAAATTGAGTGAACGTAAAATTTCTGTGGAACTAGTTACTAAAAAATAATTAATTGAGCCAACAATTTATTTTTTACAGTGTACTCTATTCTGATTGGCTGGAGGGTGTGCATTGAAACCGTTTAATGCACAGGTAGTTCCAGTCAGCATTGCATTGTGAGCAAATCTTTCAAACAAGCTAAGGAGTGTCACGTTTCAGGCTGATGTCAGAGGTATTCAGACCAATCACAACGTACAGATTAGCTGGCCAATCAGGGACACTGAGTTTTTTAAATCTGTGCGTTTTAGGAAGAGAGTGAAATCTGGAGCTACAAAAATGTATGGTATATGGAAAATAATGTGTTTTTAACCATAAATCATGTGAACACATTGCATTATACCAAATCCACAAAATAGCGTTCTTTTTAGCAATGAAATAGGTGCCCTTTAACTAATAACCTTCATTATGCATTGAGAAGAACTGTTTTCTTCCGGCTGAAAATACACATTTCAGTGCTAAAGTTAATATTCATACTAGGGGTAAGTGGTGGCGAACGCATAATTAAAATGAGCTGTCAAGATCAAGCAACACGTCCACTGAGAAATTAACTGGCTTCTGATCAGTAATAACTGTAATCTGCTCAATTTGGCTAATTTACAGGAAGCACCTCTTGAATAACAGTGAAACATCCCCTTTAAAATATTCACAGTAAAACGAATGATACAGAGATATATAATAATAATAATAATAATCTATGTATGTGATGATATTATATGATATTTTAAGAGACATATTTTTAATTGGATTTATTTAATAGGGCTGTCAAACGATTAATCACAATTGATTGCATACAGAATAATATATGAGGGTGTACTGTGTGCAATTATTATGTATAAATACATAAACATTTATGTATATTTTTAAGAAACATTAACATATATGTAAATATATATATTAATATAGATATAAATATATATATGAAGAGTTTGGTTTGTGCACTTAGCTGTATTTTTTAGTTATGAAGGCTTAAATCAAAACAAATCAACTGCAGTTTGATTGATTTTAATTGGAGTGCACATCCAAAATGTATTTATTTTGCATAATAAAATGCATTACGTTTATAGAATGTCCCCACAAAACATGGAAACCAGAATGTGTGTGTGTGTGTGTGTGCGCGTGTTTCATTTCATTTGCTCTTAAATAGACCTATTTTACCAGTTTAGCAACATGGTTAATATCTGACAAAACAGATTAATAAAAGGTATTGTTGTTTGGCTAGTCTCCTGCTGTAATATCATAAGTGTGTAACAAATCAAGTCAAGGCCAGAAACTTCACTATAGTATTGCCTTTTTTGTTCTCTCCTCCCTTTCGCATGGATGTTTTCCATTGAATGTCTTTACAATATTGTAATCATTCAAGGCATACCTGCGGATTATTTTTGTAGAGGTTAAATGCCTTGTAAACCTTTATTTTCTCATCTAAACTTACATCAAAGTGGCGCTTTCACGAAACACCTTTGGCAATCTGTTAAATGTTTACTTTAGTGAGTCCTAAGCAGATTGAATACCGCTAAAATCATGCCAGAAGAACACACCCCATGGTAGTTAAAGATGTTGGTGGCCATATTAATGATGGTATACAGACTTGAGGTCTGTAGCACACGCTCCTCCTCAGGCATAGCAAAGTTTTGCATCTTCCTGTCGCTAATATTGTAATAGTTATGGTTATTATTGTTTTGAGGAAAAACCCTATTTTAATGATTACGTTTACATGTACACCAATAATGAGAGTAAAGACTTAAAGGAATAGTCTACTCATTTTCAATATTAAAATATGTTATTACCTTAACTAAGAATTGTTGATACATCCCTCTATCATCTGTGTGCGTGCGCGTGGGCGCTGGAGCGCGCTCCGGCACTTCGATAGTATTTAGCTTAGCCACATTCATTCAATGGTACCAATCAGAGATAAAGTTAGAAGTGACCAAACACATCAACGTTTTTCCTATTTAAGACGAGTAGTTATACGAGCAAGTTTGGTGGTATAAAATAAAACGTAGCGCTTTTCTAAGCGGATTTAAAAGAGGAACTATATTTTATGGCGTAATAGCACTTTTGGGAGTACTTCGACTCGCCTGAAAAGTCCGCTCCCCTTCTCACTCTCATAATGGGAGAGGGAGGGTGTTACTGCGCCGAGTCGAAGTACTCCCAAAAGTGCTATTACGCCATAAAATATAGTTCCTCTTTTAAATCCGCTTAGAAAAGCGCTACGTTTTATTTTGTACCACCAAACAACAAAAACTTTAAAATGACACCAAGACCATGTCTATGGGTTCAAGAATAACAAAATACTGGCAATTTAAAACTAGAAAGTCGTCACTTTGTTTTTTCCCATTGTTTTCCATTTTGCGGGTGGTAAAACTACTGTGCGCGTCGTTCAAATTCATTGAAATTTCGTTGGGCAGTGTCCTAAACCAAAAAAGGGCACTAAGGGGGATGGTACTATTAGTATGGTTTTAATAAAGTATTATAAATATAATGTGTTATTACTAGCATCAACTTAGACAAGTGATTATAATGGAAATATAATAACAAGAATTAAAGTGTGACAAAAAATATTTTTTTTTCTAAATATCCTTTAGAAGCAGCCTCCCTTTCCGTTCTCTGTCTTTATGTTGTGAAGGCATTTGTGTTTTTTATATTTTTGCCTACAAAGTGTGCCAACAACAGCAAATTTAGTGTTTATATTAACTTAGATCTGATCGGGAACATTAAATCCATTAGACAAGCGATAATAGTAAGAATGTGGATATTTTGTTGTTGCTTGCTCGCTAAGTTGTTAGCACTTTTACATTTTACAAATACATAAACAAACTTCCAAATGAGTAATTCTGCGGTTTAACAGCTGATATAATGTAATAAATCTACCTGTTAATGCAACGAACTTCAGAAACTGTCGTCCAGGCAGAGAGTGCACACAGAGATGCTGCGGGGCGGGCGGGAAAACACGAAGTGGATTAGCGGAATCAGTGGATCTTTAGCGATCTTTAGGATCTTTTTATAGATCACAACCTTTGCGTGCGAAATTACGGAGGATAAAATACGGGAGATTTAAGGAAAAATACTAATACGGGAGGGCAGCGGGAAAGAAGGGTAAAATACGGGACTTTCCCGGCCAAAACGGGATACTTGACGGGTATGGGAGTCACACCTCTCCACACCACGTTGAGGCTGACTGACAGCAAAGGCGACGCATGCGCTTTTAACTTGTAAACTCAAGGGTGTATGGGTAATGTAGTCTCTGCTCTCGGTGGGACGAATTAGGAAGTGTACATTGTGAAGATCGCTCTGAAAAGCGGCAGCGCAGCCAAAGGTTTAAAACCTCTGATTTAAACAGAGGTGCAAACATGGGCGTCGGAAGCAAATGAAAAGTGGGTGGGTCCCCACGTAACCCCCCCCCCCCCCCCGAAAAATACATTATACACAATAGATGACTTTTCATGTTTCCTTTTATTTATCCTGAAAATTTGCGTTTATTAAAAAACAGTAGCCTAAGGTCGAAATTCTGGTAATAGCCCTTTAAATATTTAGCAAATAATGACAGATGTCATATTTAATTTATATTTCTCTGTGTCATTTTTTTCTCTACTCTGCTGACAGTAGGCTACAATGTTTATTTTTTATTTTGAGGAAATAAAAGGTAAGAAAAACGAATGAAGGTAAACTGATACAACCTTTGTATACCTTTTTTATCTGTTATATCCAATCTCTCTTTCTCTCTCTCTTAGAGAAATATAAATGTGAGATTCTGGTAATGAGATAAATTTATTTAATGGTATCCGTCGGGAAACAATGCTGTCATAAGAGTTTGAGCATGTGTAGCCTACTTCTAAAACACAATCGATTAAATGTATGACTTTATGAATTATCCGCAAATGAACCTCGCAAATAATAAGAATACGTGAAGACGTTCAACTCTGTGATATCGCAAATGAAAAGTATTGCAGGCTTCTGTAAAAAAAAACGTGAAAATTATTTAGCGATCGTGGCACCATAATCAAAATAAACTATTTTACAGCAGTAATAATATTTTTACGAGTAGCCTACACTTTTAACGTTTGAAAGGAACCACATTTAGTGCTGTGGTAATTATCATTAAAAGCAAAACGGGAGTCTGTGCCTCCGCGACAGACGCAATTCTTCTGGCATCTCTCCTCATCATCTCCTCATTTTTTCTTCTGTGTCTTGAACTTGGGGCTCGAGTCCGACCTAAGGTTCGAGCTGCCTTTAAGAACAGCAAGCTAAATTCGTTTACCGTTAATTATTAAGACTAAATGGGCAGGCAAACTCGTGAAACAATGAAAGTAAAATAATCCGCTATAATATGGTTTTACACGTCTATAGAAAATATACTATAAATAAAGCAGTTATTAATTTTCCTAATGCATGGTTGTGTGACATTGCCAAATGTATAAAGTTTTAAACAGAAGTAAAAGGAGGTTTTCAGCACTTTGTTTGAACAGCAACTCAGCGACCACTCACCCCCGTGAATTATGTTTAGAAGCTAACGGGTCCGCGGTGTAAAAAAAGCAAAGGTTAGGGATCCCTGCTCTAGTCGAATGGATTTTGACTAACAGCGCTTTGATAAGTGAACAGACAAATGCGCTAAATTAGAGAAAAAGTGGGTGGGTCCATTATCATTGGTCTTAAAAAGTGGGTGGGTCCTGTCCCACCCACATATAATGGTTCCGACGCCCATGGGTGCAAATGAGCGTTCCGGTACGCTAAAAGCACGTTCTGGGCTCAGGGAGAGGTGGTGGTACGCTCAAGAGCTATTTTTAGAAGTGGCAGTACTGAGTACCGGCGCATTCCGGCCCACTTAAAGCACTGATTGAAAATGAGTAAACTATTCCTTTAACCGCAGTAAGATGTTTATAACTCTTCACTATTGTTTACATGTAGTTTATATTTTCTAATTATTCACTAATGATGGTGCTTATTATCTGGAAATACTTCAGCAGATTGCAAAGTCGTGTCGTGATCTTTAAAGGTGGGGTGCATGATCTCTGAAAGCCAATGTTGACATTTGAAATCACCTAAACAAACACGCCTCTAAACCAATAGAATCTGGACATTCTTTTGATAGACCCACCCACACATACGCAACTCAGGAAACGATGTCGACTAGTAGACACGCCCCTTACTGCTGATTGGCTACGAGTGTGTTTTGCTTGACTCCATTTTCCAAAGTGTTTTTTTTTAAATCATGCACCCTGCCTTTAACAGTTCGCCTGGAAAGAACACAAAGCCTTCGGATCAAAGAAGAAAGCGTTCAGTGTTTACATCTGTGACAATATGCTTCATCAAGATCGAATAAACATGCATGCTTAAAAGTATGTAAGGTATTTTAACGTGTTTGCAACTGCTGTTATAAAGGCCTTGGTGAATGATTGTTGCACACCGGTCTGTTATTGTGGCAACATTTACGAGCCCCTAAACATGACGTGGCACAAAGCGAAACGTGATTGGTTGCTTTACGTGTCAGTCATATGGCCTCTTGGGCGGACCTTGGTCATTAAAGCTGCCATGGTTCCCAGACCTTCAGAAGGAACAGTCTGGCTATGCAAGACTATTGTTACTTTGAAAGAACTATATACTTAATACAGTAATAGTGTTTCTGTAGCTCAAGTATTGCATAAACAGTGCAAAAGGTTGTGTGTTCAATCCAAGGGAACATTTATACTAATAATAATGTCTTCTTCGTAATGGACTATAAGTCACTTTGGGTTAAAGCATCTGCCAAATGCAAAACATCTCTAGGTTACTAACCAATTATGAGTTATTTAAATTTCATTAAAACAAAAGGTCTGCCTTTTGCTTTGTAGCAAAATTGTTTTGCAAATATTTGTGGAGTCCAGGCAAAATTGAATACTGAAATGCTTTTATTAAAGCAAAATTAACAAGACACTAAATCCTATGAAATTCACACAAATGGTTATGATAATGCAATGGAAAAAATATAACAATGCTAAACTGAATAATTTTAAAAGTGAATGTTTTATAAATACATGCAATGATTGTTCTGTTGTTATACCATTTTTGTTTCTAGAGAAGGCTGGAGAAGAATTGTCTAGTTGTTTTATTGTATGTTAACAGTGCCCTCTACTGTTGTATGAGGTAAATACATCATATTGTGTGTCTGAGTTTTTAAACAAGTTTGGTTATACTTTACTCTGTCTCTGCATCTTTAATACATGTTGGTAAATGTCTGTTTGATCACTGATAACTACAGTAAAGATATTTAAGAAATGCTGAATGCAGGCTTGAGCAAGATCGGGAATTGTTACAGTCTTTAAAAGTACTTACACACTTCTGTCCTGATTACTTCGAGGGGATTGTCTATGGACGAGTCTTAAAACATTAGCAGAAGAAATGATGGGTTTAAACTGATGCACACTAATATTAGGTCAGTACAACTGCTTGTGTTAGAAAACATGTTACACAATGTTTTGTACATGTACAGTCACCTCCATGAATATTGGAACAGAAGCACATTTTCTGTTATTTTTGCTCTTTACCAACAATTATTCCAGTTACAATCGTATTATATTATATGAATATTGGCTTAAAGTGCACACTCTCGGCTTTACTAAGATGGTATTCACATCCAAATTGGATGACAGGGTTTAGAAATGACAACCATTTAATATGTGGTTCCCCTTTTGAAAAAGGTCAAAAGTAAGGGACAAGTTTATTTAAAAGCTATTTTATGGACAGGTATGGGCTATTTGTTAAATAATTTCCTCATAAATGAAGGATGTTAAAGGTCTGGAGTTGATTTTAAGTGTGGCATTTGCATTTTGAAACTTTGGCAGTGTGAACCCACATCATGTGGTTGAGGGAGATCTCCATGCAAGTGATACAGACCATATTTAGGTTTCAAAAATGTGGTTCTGTTCCAATATTTAAGGAGGTGACTGTACATGTAAGTACTTTCTTTGATATTTCAGTGCATTGATAAATTAAGCTTGTGCAACTTTCACACACTTACAATAGGAGTTATTCGATCTACGTCATCAATGTTCGCGGCGGCCATGTTGTTGACATAGAAACCACGACAACTGTCAGTCTGTCAATTGACAAGCGAGGCAGCGTCGCTATTATGCATGGTATTATAGATGTAATTTTTTAAACAGCGCGATGGTGTGTGGTGTAATACACGGCTGTTCTAATAACAGCAATAAGAACCCCGGAATTAGTTTTTATGCGATACCGACTGTCGGAAAACATGAAAGGAAGGAGACAGAGGATGGAGGGGAGAGTCCCAACAGCAAAGTCTGTCCCCATCATTTTACCATAGGTAACGTTAGGGATATATGCCTCATAGCAAAGTCTGTTCCCATCATTTTATCACATGTAGAAAACGTTTCAGTTTTTAGATAACGTCACCTCACAGAAAAGTCTGTCCCCATAATTTAATTTGATCATATGGTTAGCTGTAAGCAGTGGCTGAAACTGCTCTTTCAAATAAGCTGCCATAAATTGAGACAGTTATTAAATTAGTATTAATAACCATTTCCCAAGACATTTTAAATATTTAAATTCAATAAAGATTGTTTTATTACTTACCTGTTCTCGTGTTGTCTGGTCATTGGGTTGCCTTTGGGGACCTCCTCGAGGTGGAAGTTGAGAAGGGGCTTGGCTTTAGCCTATTAGCAGCCAGCCCCTGGGTGTGACAGATTTTGGCGTAGTCGGCAGGATTCCACCTCGAGTTGAGTAACCAGGGTCGCCCAATGACCGACAACGCGGGGCCCGCAGCCGAACCCCGTACCATGCCTGTTTTTATGGGTAGCCCGTGGATACAAAAGTATGGAGGGACAGAGTCGGAGGTACGACTGACGGAATGGAGAGCCCAGCTGGAATATTTAGCTGACTTGCAGGGCCTTAGCGTAGCCCAGCGGCTCCAATTCGTCCTGAACTCCCTGGATGGAGAAGCACGGAGGGAAGTGCAAGCCGCCCCCGAAGCTGTCCGAGCCACCGCCCAAACAGTATTCCAGTTTCTTACCGAGCAATATGGCGACCACACCCCCGTAGCCGTCCTCCGCTCCCAATTTTTTAATAGTAAGCAAGGTCCCCGCCAACCAATTCGAGCTTTCGCCCTGAGGCTGCGAGAACAGTTTACACGACTGCAGGCCCGTCGCGATCATGGGCTGGGAGACGGGGAAGCCTTACTGCGCGATCAGTTTCTGTTGGGGATGAAGGAAGGCCCGGTGAGACAGAGCCTACGAGTGCAGTTTAGGAGAGATCCAGGCCTCACGTTCGAAGACTTGAAAAAGGAGGCGCTAGCTCTAGAAGGCGACGAGACTGAGTTGGGTGAGCCCCCAGTGTGTGCGGTGGTCAGCGAAGCGACACCGGCGCAACCGGAGGGCCCTGACTAGAAACAAATGTTGAGAGCCGAACTTCTGAAAGATGTCCAGGACCAGATGTCGGAGCTATCTAAAACCCTCCTGGGGGAGTTGCGCCAGGGACGAGCGCGGGAGGAGCCGAGGCAGGTATCCCGAGAACGAGTGTATTCCGAGAGGGGCCGAGAGCCCCCCGGACGTGCAGACCACTTTAATCGGCCCCGCTTTGAATGGGACGAACAGGGGAGACCAATTTGCAACCGCTGCAGAAAACCAGGCCATTATAGTCGCCAGTGTGGGCCCCGCAGAGCATCTGAGGGGGTTTTTTAAGTCGACCGGCCACAGTGGGTCGTGTGGCCGGGACCCCTCGAGAAGACCCTAGAAGAGGAAATGGCTCTAGGAGCCAGATGGTCGGGCATAGCCCGATGGTGGAGGTAAAGGTGTGTGGCAAGACGGTTTCGTGCCTGGTGGATACGGGCTCGCAAGTTACGCTGTTTGCCGAGAGCCTTTCCCGAGAAGTGTTTGGTAAACAAGGGACACATGGAGCGGAGGCCCCCTGGTTGACCCTGAAGGGCGCAAACGGCCTTGAGATCCCTTACCTCGGCTATTTACTGACGGACCTGGAAGTTCATGGGGTGGTGGTCCCCCAGAAAGGTGTGATCATTGTGCAGGATAAATGTTTGGGTACACATCGAGCCCTATTGGGCATGAACGTCCTTTCCGAATGTTAGGAGGAATTATTTCGGGCTAGGCCGGGCCCAAAGATATCACCTGCTGAGAGGCCCAAGTGGGAGCGTGTGGTGGCTGACTGCCAACGAGTACAGATGACACAGGCCCGTAAAGATCGCGAGGAAGTAGGAAGAATAACCTGTCGTTTTGCTTTGTCTATTCCCCCCAGGAGTGAGGCCATTGTGTGGGCCAGAGTGCCGCCCCGAGGACCTGGGCCGGAGGAGTGGGTGCTGGTCGAGCCCCACGTGGATTGCCCACAAGTAGAGGTAGCACGGGGCCTGGCGACGGTCCACCGTGGGAAAGTCCCTGTGAGAGTGCGGAACGAACACCCATACGCAGTGCACTTGCATCGACACCAACGGTTGGCCCGGTTGACGGTGGTCGCGCCCCACCAGGTGAGGGAGGAGAGAGACGTCAGCTTCGTCAGGTGTGCCCCACTGTCATCGAGGTGGCCCTGACACAGGTGGACGCCCCGACAGAAAGTACTGGACAGGGTGTGCCGACTCACCTTGGAGGCGAGTCCTTACAGGGAGAGAGCCTAGAACGGGCGCAGACACAAAAATTGCAGGCACTCCTTCGGAGGTGGCAACATGTGTTCGCAACGCACGATGAAGATTATGGGTGCACCAAGGTGGTGGAACACCACATCCCCACTGGGGACGCTGGACCTAGCAGGGAGAGATATCGGCCGATCCCACCTACCTTATATACGGAGGTACGCACTCTCTTGCAGGGCATGCTGGGGCGAGGCATTGTCAGAGAGAGTAGTAGCCCGTGGGCGGCGCCCATTGTGCTCGTACAGAAGAAGACAGGGGCATGGAGATTCTGTGTGGATTACCGTAAGCTCAACCTAGTGACAAAGAAGGATGCGTTTCCCCTACCACGGATCGAAGACTCTCTTGCCAGCCTCACGCGGTCGGCGTGGTATTCCACTCTGGATTTGGCCAGTGGCTACTGGCAGGTGAAGGTGGCCGAAGCAGATCGGGAGAAGACCGCCTTTACGACCCCCTTCGGATTATTTGAGTGGGATCGGATGGCCTTCGGGCTTTGTAACGCTCCGGCCACCTTCCACCGCCTGATGCAGCGGTGTCTTGGAGGTCAGTTGATGGAGTCAGTCTTGGTGTATCTGGATGATGTAATTGTCTATTCCCCAGATTTCGATTCTCACCTCCGGCACCTTGAGGAGGTCTTTCGGGCCATGGAGAAGTATGGACTGAAGCTGCAGCCCGACAAATGCCACCTGCTGCGACGGGAAGTCCATTTCCTGGGTCATGTGGTCAGTGCAGCAGGGGTGGCCGTGGACCCGGGAAAAGTGTCTGCAGTGAAAGAGTGGAATGCACCAACGACGGTGAGGCAAGTACGATCCTTTCTAGGGTTTGTGGGCTATTATAGACGGTTTATAAAGGACTTCTCCAAGATTGCTAAACCCCTTAACCAGTTGTTAGTCGGCACAGGCCAAAACCAAGGTCGTGGGTCACCCACCATTGACTGGGACGCTGGCTGCGAGGCAGCTTTCCAAAAGTTGAAGCAGGAACTATTACAGGCCCCCATTCTAGCATACGCTGACTTTACCAAGCCTTTTGTCCTATACACAGATGCCAGCAACCTCGGACTGGGGGCGGTGTTGGCCCAACGGCAGGAGGGAGCGGAGCGAGTTATCGCTTATGCAAGTCGGAGCCTCCACCCAGCTGAGAGGAACGATGCGAACTACAGCTCCTTTAAATTAGAACTGTTGGCGTTGAAGTGGGCTGTAAGCGAGAAGTTTAAGGATTATCTATGGGGTGCCAAGGTAACTGTGATAACTGACAATAACCCGTTAGTACATTTACAGACGGCGAAGCTGGGAGCCGTGGAGCAGCGGTGGGTGGCCCGACTAGCCAACTATGACCTCCAAATCCAGTATCGCCCTGGGCGAGAGCACACGAATGCGGATGTGCTCTCCAGGTTGCAAGAGTCAGAAGGCCTAAGGGGCCGGGCCGATCCTGAAGCGGTCAGCCGTGAGGAAGGATACATGGTGGGAGCAGTGGATGCGCCAGGGAGCCGACAGGAGGCCGTGCCAGAGAACTGGGGGTGGGATCCCCGCCGGTGGATGGAGAGACAGGCCCAGGACCAGGACGTATGCCAAGTGCGAGAGTGGGTAGAGCAAGGTCGACGGCCGACGGCCGACACCAGCAGAGAGACTAGCCCAGACCAATACTGGAAGGCGGCTTTTGGGACAATGGGACAAGCTGGAGCTGAAGGAAGGAGTGTTGTGTAGGAAGATCAGCGATCCAAAGCTGGGAGAGGAGGTGCGCCAGATCGTGGTACCCACAGACCAGGTGACAGCATTAGTTGCAGCTTACCACGATCAGTTAGGACATCAGGGGCAAGAGAGAACTGTATCCCTGCTGCGCAGGTTTTTCTACTGGCCGGGGCTGGAAGCCTCGGTACACAATTTGATTCAAGCCTGCCCCAGGTGCCTACTGTTCAAGTCTAGGCGAGAGGCCCGAGCACCCATGGTGCCCATCCACGCAAAAGCCCCCCTTCATATCATGGCTATGGACTTCCTGACACTGGGCCGGCCCCAAGATCGATACCAGAACATACTGGTAATTACAGACTTGTTTACCAAGTACGCTTGGGTGTCCCTACCCTCGACCAGACAGCAAACACCACTGCTACAGCTCTATGGCGGGCCGTGTTTCAGACATTCGGGTGTCGAGAGTTTTTACACTCCGACCAAGGGGCCAACTTTGAATCCAGAGTGATCCGGGAACTATGTCAGTTGTACGGTTGTACGAAAACCCATACAACGTCTTACCATCCTCAAGGGAACGGCAGTTGCGAAAGATTTAATCAGACCCTATTGGGGTTATTAGGGACCTTGGACCAACGGCAACAGAGCGACTGGGTGAGTGCCTTACCGAATCTTCTCCAAGCATACAATAATAGTATACACAGTACGACGGGTTATGCCCCGACCTATCTGATGTTTGGCAGGCACGTGCGTATGCCCATTGACCTGGTCCTGGGAGTTGCAGCAGGTCAGGAAGAAGGGAGTGTGACCGAGTGGGTGGAGCGCCACCATCAACGATTACACTACGCCTATGAACAGGTGTCGAGGAAGATACAGACGACAGGAGCAAGGAACAAGCGGCTGTATGACCGAACTGCCCGAGAGGCCCCTCTGTTGCCCGGTGAGAGGGTTGTGGTGCGGGACAACCATCGGCAAGGGAAGGGGAAGTTGAGCGATCGATGGGAGTCAATCCCATATGTGGTCTGTAGGCAGCAAAGACCGGGACAGCCGGTGTACACCATCCGGCCCGAGGGCAAGTCCGGTCCAGAGCGGGTGGTGCACCGTAATATGATCTGCCCCTGCCCTAACTACCCCGAAGCCGTGGAAGAAACCCCCACAGAGCCTGTACCGGCGGCCCCCTGGATCGGAGGGTGGGCTGTGGTACCGGGAAGACCCGTGGTAGCGCCACCCCCGGTTGCCCCGAGAGAACCAGAAGCGGCCCCTGAACAGGCCGAGCCCGACTCACCCCTAAGGCGTTCCCAGCGGGAGAACCGAGGCCGACCCCCTGCCCGTTACGGTGAGTGGACGACCCGAAGACGTTCTAGGGACTAGAACGCATTGGCTGGGGAGGATGTCACAAGGTGACGATCTTTTAGGGGGCGGAACCAAAGTTGGGGAAGTTTGGTTCCGCCCGGAAGTGTTTCCGCCCGGACCGAAAAAACAGAACACCGGAACTTCCGGTAGCGCCGTAAGAGGGAAAATTGGGGAATTCGATGCACCTGTGCCTAGTTGGGAACAGCGGTTGGTGATTGGAGGATACGCTGAACAAGGCAGTACTTAAGGCCAAGTTTATTCACAGTCTAGGGACTTTTTGGTGTGTGTGGAAGCGCTGTGTTGTGCCAGTTGGTGCGCTGCTGGTGGCTGTCTAACTCTCTCTCTCTCTCAGGCTAGAATTGTATGATTGTGAAGACATCGCGAACCTTAAAGATTATGAGGAGAACGGATACACGACAAATTGAGACAAAGTGAAAAGGGGATTGAAAACGGCATCGCTGTGAGTACCAAGATCTAGTTGAAAGTGTCCTGTGTATTAACCTGGCTTTATGTTAAATCCCTCCGGGAGAAGGAGGGCGGCCCTACCCCTAATAGAGCGCGGTGGGCGAGCCGAAGGGATACTTACCGAAGCAGTCACAACGACGACACCACTAGCTGGGCCGCATATCTTCATCGCCAAATCTGAACTAAGCGAAGTGAGGGAAGACGGGTGTCTTTTTCGTACACTTGGAGTGGTGGGTGAGTCTTTATTGCTGTGGAAACCTTTATTTTTGACGTGGTGCTGTATATTGCTGTGGGTTGCTGTGTATCGCTGTGTGTCTTGTCAGATAAACCCCCGCCTTCACGCACTTCGTCGAGGGAAGACAAAGAGGCTGCCGGTCTTAGCTCAGTCCAATACGGCATATGTTGTGAGCGTGCTTCGGGCCTCCAGAAATAGTACGGTGCCCAGAAACGATTTTCCCCCGTCTAGACATCGGGCGGATGTGAAGAGTGGCGGTGAAGAACCGAGGAAACAGCAGAGGTGTGAGTACGATTTGGGGCTATTATCGTTGATGTTTCCAATTGCATAAACATTGTTGTTGCAGAGAGAGAGGTGACGCAATTCCATCGTCCCGTGGCCTCTACAAAGGGGCGCCCCTGTCCAGAGTTCGAACGCCTGACGGTAGCGAGGAGGGGGCAGCGCTCGGCCCGGTGAGACGTTGTGATATTCCACCCCTCTGCCACCATCTAGCGGTCGTTAGGGTTCGCCCCCGACGCCACCTAGGAACTACTTACCCCATCGGACGCCACGCAAACTGCTGTAAGTCCGCCACAGCTGCCTGTTGTGCATATCAACCTCTTAAGCTGTCGATTTATAGAGACGGAGCATGCACTGTATCCGGTAGACCTGTGAGGGGCACCCTGAGGAGAAATCGAGCAAAACCTGTAATTGCGGTACGCTGAGTCCAGCCGAGAGGTGAGAAATCGAGTAAAACCATTTAAAGCAAACTAACTGTGCTTCTGTGTCCAAGTCGATACCTGTGGAGAGAAGAGGAGAGAGAGTGAATAATCTGAGGAGAAATCGAGCAAAACCTGTACTTACGGTACGCTGAGTCCAGCCGAGAGGTGAGAGCCATTTAAAGCAAACTAACTGTGCTTCTGTGTCCAAGTCGATACCTGTGGAGAGAAGAGGAAAGAGAGTGAATAATCTGAGGAGAAGTCGAGCCAAACCTGTACTTACGGTACGTCGGGCCCAGCCAAGAGGTGAGGACTATTTCCACATCAAATAAACTGTGTCTCTCTGCCCCAGCTGCCACCTGTGGAAAGATAGAAAAGGAGTAGTGAGCAACCCGACAAAAGCTGTGCAACTACAAGGAAAAGCCTCCACAAGGGAGATTCAGGTACGCGACCAGAATAATCCCCCCCACACTCATATTGGTTTTGATTCTGCCTCCAGGAGGAAGAAGGAGCGCGCCACGGATTATTAAGGCCAGGCCAGAGCCTGAGTCCCACGTCCCGGACCCCCGTTGGCCCCCCCTTGCTTCCCGTCATCCCCCGGCTGAGGCCCACCTGGAGGGCAGAGCTAGATTTTAGTTTTAATTCCCCTTTCCCCATTTCCCAAGACATTTTAAATATTTAAATTCAATAAAGATTGTTTTATAACTTACCTGTTCTCGTGTTGTCTGGTCATTGGGTTGCCTTTGGGGACCTCCTCGAGGTGGAAGTTGAGAAGGGGCGTGGCTTTAGCCTATTAGTAGCCAGCCCCTGGGTGTGACAATAACTATATAAACATAATAATAGGTCTGGCATTAAAACTAGTTAAGGGCCGTTCACATTATAACGATAACTATAAAAAATATAGTTTTGAAATTGTTTTATATTAAAGAGAATAGCGGAGTTCACCCCAAAACTATAACAATACAGATACAATGAACGACATCGTTGGGATCATTTTCTGAGAGATTTTTCCCACCTGATGAATGATAAACCATTGATAGCATTAAAATCTATTTGAACTTCAAGTGCATGAGTACTTTAAATGACAGTGAAGCTCATTGCTGAGGTCTATAACATAAAATTGCCTACAGTTGCTGTGAAAATTGACTACGTAATGCTTTTTATTCTATTACATTAACTAACTTTTAACTGTTTTGCCAAAAGGTAAGAGATTACACAAACTATTAGATTCACTGAGTTACTCGAAATGCAGCGTGACATCTGCAAAAGTTTTTATTACAAGCAATATTAAAGGCAAGTGATTTGCGCAAGTCCAGTGAGCTAATTAGCATAAACGTATCGTTTGGTGATGTGGACCCTAATATAGTTATGGTTATATTTAACGTTATATTTATCGTTATAATGTGAACGACCCTTCAGTGCTTGTATGATGTATGCGGATACTGTATGAACGATATAGTTATAAATATCCGGATAAGTTACGGCTGGCAATAAGAACGGATCTTTACTTAAGGCTATTGGGTCTATTTGATATGGTTCCACACAGCTTATCTTCCCTTGATGCCGTCGAGATGAAGCCATTAGGCTACTGCTCCCCTCAACTCAAATCTATGTGCGGCTAGGAGCAGGACAGATGTCATGTCAACAATATGGCCACGGTTAGCTACTTCCGGTGTTTGCAAATAAGCCCTATATAAAACAAGTTCGCACTGAACACTGCTGTTAGACTTAACTGTAATTTCTACAGTTACTTACCACAAAATGCCCAGTAAAATACCATAATTTTCTTTTCCAGTTAATTACTGTAATATGCATTGCATTATGAGTATTATTTAATTTACAATGATTTACTGTATGTTTTGAATTTGCGGTAGACTGCTGGAAAACAATAGCAGTAGTGCTACTGTAGTTGAATAAAATAGTGATATAAAAGCATATAAGATGGAAAAATAAAATATATCTATGAAATTAAATACATTTTATTTGTTATGCTTTTAGCAGTGAAGCAAATTTCAAAATGTGAGTTGTTTTTCAGCAGTGTAAATAATTTATTGAGAATTGTAGATGGAAACAAGAAAGGGATTATGGATAAATCCTTGAACGTCAGATTTGAATTTGACCTCAAGACTTCAAAACAATAGTAACGCCAAGATTTTGCTCCTCGGAGTGTCGGGAGAGTGACAGAAGAGGATACTTGGGGAGTGTAGCGAATAACTTTCATCAAGTGACTCTGTGGCACTGTGGTAGTGTTATGGATCTACGAAACGGGTGACCTGGGTTTGACTCCCCTTCAAGGCAATATTTTTTTTTAAAACTGGTTACAGTAAGGGTATTATACTGTAAAATGGAACTGCGGTAAGGCATCATACTGTAAAAAAACCATGTACAGTTATGGTACTGTAATGGGGCAGTTACACGTACCAGTGAGTTACCGCATATATACAATAAAAAGTCTGACTGTGTCTCTCTCTTGAATGAACAAATGGTGTGAACGTATCTGAATCAGTAAGTAAAATATATGAGTGAGCGTGTTCAACAGGTGAGAAGTCATAGCCAGACAAAAGTTTTAAAGATACAGTTGGGCAGTTATGGGGCATTTTTGACCTTTTCTGGGTAAAATATATAATCTATGTAATATTATGTCTAAACTGTAAAAGATACGGGTACATAATTTACTAAAAACAACAGTAAAGAAATGTCAGCTCTCTAAAATAACAACCTCATAGTTAGTTTGTGCAAACACTTTATTACGACACAAAGTTACTGTATGTGTTAAGGGCTCATTATAGCTGTGCGTAGCTCCTGCGCCGTAGCCGTGTTGGCAAAGGCTATGCTTCGGTTTTTAATTCTGCATCTTCGTCCACGTTGACGTTCATACACACATGCAGCCCACTGGCTGGTAGGGAGTATTCAAGCTTGTAACCCACAATAGCGGCGCAACCGCCAACAGCACAAAACTAAATAATTTAATATGTTTTGTTAAATTCAAATTTTAAGTTTTGGAATGTTTTATTTTATACATTTTCTTTTGGGGGGGGTCACAAAGGGATGCACCGTATAATGGGAGGGAGGGGCGCACATTGAAACATTTTTAAGAACCACTGCAATATAGTACCGGCTGGTTTAACCCATTCAAAAGTGCCAGTGATAGACAGAAAGTCCTGTACTGTTCTACATCCTCATCTTGTATTTTTAGGTCACCCAATTGTACTGGCAGTGCTACAGATCTCGTCCCACACTGTAGTGCATATATAACACATATCAGAGGATGAAAACTGAGGGCACAGGATATGAATGGACGAAAATACCACGTAATGCAATTAAGCGCTACATAGACTGAAAACCACAGGACATGATGTATATTCAATATGGCATTACATTTATTTGCAGATCAGGAAAGGAGGCCATGCACTATTATTATTTTTGCTTGCTTGTTTTCTCGTGATCAAGGCTTAATTTCTCGTTATCTCGAGATGACAAAAGTTGTTTTCTCGTGATCTCGACATAACAAAAGTTGTATTCTTGAGATGTGATTAAAGCTTACGTGTACTCGATAGAACGTGTTGTTTTGTTTGTAAACAGCAAAATCATATTTTGCTAAATTAGCATGGATGAACAAATGAGATTTGGATCAGAGATTCGCTCAAGCTGTAATAGATTTGTCAATATTTACAATTTTACAGTGGTGAATTTAGGGACCGTCTTTAAGTTACTCAATAATATACACGTTTCTACCTTTAACAGCATTTAAAATGGAATGACTGAAAGTCAACAAACAGTTTCAAAGCCAGCGTGTTTATGTGGTTGTCAGCTATAATGCACACTTCTTAGATTTTTGATATTTATTTAAATGAACTGTTAAATACTATTGAAGACAAAAACGTGTACAGATTTACTTTAGCGATGGTCCCTAAATTCACGAACATGAATTGTCCAACTTTATTTATATATTAAGTTTATTGGCTAAACATTAGCTACATGTGTGGTAACAGGGAAGACCCCAACTTATGCATATGCAGTCCACTTCAAAATACACTAATATTATGGACAGGAAATTACATTATGACATTTGGATTATCATGTCCGGATAACGAGAAAACAACTTTTGTTATCTTGATCACAAGAAAACAAGCTAGCAAAAATAATAATAGTGCACGTCCTTTCTCGACTTCCGTAGTAAAGAGCACAAGTAGGATATCATAAAGGAACCAGTATATAAGTAATGCCCTAAAATGTAAAAGTATTTGGCAACTTCACTACATATCCTACATGCCAGTTTTAATAATGAAACAAAATAGTAATGAAACAAGCCTGCCTGTTATCATTAACATCATTATTACTGCACAAAAGACAAATGCTATATTGTACAGAAATCACAGTTATCATGTATTTCTTTATTATGCTTTAGTCTCATCCTTTGGTTAAGTAATATTAAAGAAAGGGGGTGTTATGCTTTTGAACCATTCTTCCTTATCGATATTTGCATTAAAGTGGAGATACCATGGAAATGTTACTTTTTCCATGTTTAAGAGCTATAATTGGGTCCCCAGTGCTTCTATCAACCAAAAAAAAAAAGTGAATAAGATCAACCCAGTAACTTTGGTAAACCATTCTACACAAGCATGTGAAAAATAGGTCACTGAAATGTGGCTCCCCTTGTGATGTCAGAAGAGGATAATACCACCACTTAACCTGCACTATCCAAATGTACTCTGGGGACACCAAAGATTTATTTGACATCTTAAAAAAGTATTGTGTAATGTCCTCTTTAATCAACCATTCTGAATCAAAGTGTTTTCAAATGTGTTCCCTCATTTGTAGCTAAAACCAGCATATTTAGCTGTTAAAACGATATGCTATTCCTAGTATTTAACACATTTAATGTGCTCAGAGCCTTTAATCGCCTTTATACCAACACTGTTGACCTCCATTATTACAAAATAAATAAAACAGCATCTCTGAGGTGTCAGGGGAGCCTTGTGTTTACTCCCTGACCTCACAGATGACCCTGGGCCCACAACAACAGAGCAAACACCAATGCGAGGAGCTGAAAAGACGACTTTTCAATCCGAGGATGGGCTGAAGATGTCCCGAGGGACGACACCATCAGGGAATCCTGCACAAGGAATGGACTTTAAAGATTGGTGGGTCATCAATCACTAATTAGAAAAGAGTTAAAACAACAGCAAAGCCGTAATGGATCAATGCTAAACAAAACAATCAGAAGTTGAATGTTTGAAAAGTAGAAAATGATGGATAGGGATGGACAGAAAGATGGCCAAATGGATGCCACCTGTAGGGAGCAAGAAAAACTGTGCCATTAAATTGACGAAGAAGACCTCCAAAAGGGAAAAGAAGAGCCAGGGAAAGACATAAAGATCATCTCCAGCTAAACAAGCAAACTAAGAGGCAAAGATAATTAGATCACATTACATGCACCCACATCCAGATGAAAACTTAAAAGGGCCTCATCCCCAACCTTGAGGTATTCCACCAGGTTGACACCCCTGCGATCATTCCCAGTAGAGATCTGATTTCTTATTTGTTTGCCTATGTTCTTGGATGAGCCTGTAGTTTGGTGTTTATTTGGAGTGGTAATTTGAAGCTGAGAAGAAAAAAGATTCATGGTGCAAAAACATTACCCAGCAATCACAGAGAGAACCAGCATTGACCTGGAGGTGACTGCGTGCCATCTGAACCTGGATCTGCCACAACATAGGTCGGCTTCAGTCTCTCACAGGACACGTGTAAAAGGTCTTCACTGATAAAGGTTTTGGCTTGTTTTTTGTTAGAAGTGAAAGTCCGCTTTTTGTTGATTACATCCCTTTTCTCTAATCACATTCCTCCCTTTTCTGTAATGTAGTTTGAGACACCTGCATTACATTAGTAGGACTAATTCATTGTTGGGCCCCTATTGAATCCCATATCAGACAAGCTCATTTCACACGCAGCTGTTTCAGATCCATTTATTTGTTCAGGGAAGCATGGATCATGAATCATGGTGAATTATTGGGGGTATGTTAGCTCAGAGCTTCCTTTAAGGATGGCAGACCAAAATTTTATGGATAATGAGTTTGTCTTTTACCTGTAGAGTATGATGTGAAGTGATATCTGGGCCTTGCTGAAAAGGTCTGTTCTCCTGTGCAGGTCATTGGACAAGATGCGGTTGTTCCAGGGTCTGTTTACAGATGTGCAGGTAATGCACACACGTAAAGTCGTGGACATGCATCTCAGGGCTAGTGCAAGATGACATAACAATTTTTATTTTTATTTTGGTGAAAATTACAATGGTTTCATTAGATAAGACCCTTATGCCTCAGTTGGGATCGTTTAGAGCCCTTTGAATTAAAACTGCCATTGAAGACCTTTATACGAGGTCCCTCAATGCTTATATGAGGTCCGGAACCACCCCAGCCCCCCTTCATCGAACACTGAGGCCAACTCACCAAGTCTTTCACATGGAAGATGAACTAATGATAACTAATTATACATAATTTTTCTCTGTATAGCATGCATGGCATCGATTAGCCAGCCACAAACACTACATGAACGTGTGTAAAAACACACAGACAAAAAGGAAAAGCAAAAATAACAAGCTTTAAAAAATAATGAAATTAAAGGGAAATACAAAAGGACTCCAGCTATTCAGTCCATCAGTCTTCCCACTGCATGACCAAATGACTTTTAAAGCCATACTTTCACATCGATGCAGCAGTGATTTGGTGGTGCCAATTACAAAGCCCCTGTCATTGGTGTTTGAGTTAGGATGGGCCCTGGGCAATTACACCGTGATGAGTTCATTCATTTCCCATTAGACAAACTCAATGGTCTCTCCAGCCCAGAAACCAACCAAAGAAAAACAGGAAAACGAAAGCCAACCATACACTTGACACTTGATAAGCATTCTCATTCATTTCAATAGCTGTTGCTCATCCGACGTATAACCTTATAGAAACATGTGCTTTAAATTATAACTAGGAATTCAGTGACTACCTGAGCATCCTAACAATCCAAAGCTTGCACTGCATGTACTACAACCCTTAAAGGAATAGTCCATTTTCTTAAAAGAAAAATCCAGATAATTTACTCACCACCATGTCATCCAAAATGTTGATGTCTTTCTTTGTTCAGTCGAGAAGAAACATGTTTTTTGAGGAAAACATTGCAAGATTTTTCTCATTTTAATGGACTTTAGTAGACACCAACAATTAACACTTAACTCAACACTTAACAGTTTTTTTCAACGGAGTTTCAAAGGACTATAAACAATCCCAAACGAGGCATAAGGGTCTTATCTAGCAAAACGATTGTCATTTTTGACAATAAAAATAACAAATATACACTTTTAAAGCACAACTTCTCGTCGAGATCCGGTCGTGATGCGCCAGCGTGACCCCACGCAATACGTCATGACGTCAAGAGGTCACAGAAGACGAACGCGAAACTCCGCCCCAGTGTTTACAAGCGTCTTGAAAGACGACCGTTCCGACGTTGTTGTATGTGGAATGATACTTATTAATGTCTTTGTGTCAGTTTATTGTTTACAATGGTCCGCAAATGTGCGTTTTATATATGTAACACGTGACCTCCCTACGCATTTACGTTAGGTCGCGCTGGACCGGATCTAGACGAAAAGTTGTGCTTTAAAAGTGTATATTTGTTATTTTTCTTGTCAAAAATGACAATCGTTTTGCTAGATAAGACCCTTATGCCTCGTTTGGGATTGTTTATAGTTCTTTGAAACTCTGTTGAAAAAACTGTTACGTGTTGAGTTAAGTGTTAATTGTTGGTGTCTATTAAAGTCAATTAAAATGAGAAAAATCCTGCAATATTTTTCCTCAAAAAACATAATTTCTTCTGGACTGAACAAAGAAAGACATCGGCATTTTGGATGGCATGGTGGTGAGTGAATTGTCTGGATTTTTCTTTTAAGAAAATGGAATATTCCTTTAAGTCAGCATGAAACAGAAGTTGCAGTGGTGTTTTTTTTTTTCATTACAAATATCCGAGTGAAACAGTTTTTGGAATGAAAAAAATGCATATACATGGGTGCCAGCACTGGCAAAACATTTATTTTAATGAAATATGTGCACATTTCTGGTTGTTGAATCTATGGCTAAACCATACCAGCCAGAAAAACCTTGACCCCTTCAGCTACGTCCCATTAGAATTAAGCATGTGGTCTTAAATGGACTTTAAATCAGACTAATCAACCTGTAGTGTTTTACCAAATCATGATGGTGGACTCCAGTTTAAAGTTTACTGTAGGTGTTATATTGTAAGCCTGTTCCTCTGGGCAATCCGTTTACAAAAACATTATGCATTATGTTTATGCATTTAATCGCTTACCATATGGTCCCTATGAATCTGAAGTGAAAGGTCAAGACCACTTATGCCAAAGTCAGACATTTTATTGGTTTGTTAAACATTTTTAATAGGCTTCACAACAAAAACGTTCCATTAAGGGCTCTTATACTTCACTGACAGAATGCACCAATATCTATGTGTCTTATTTTTCAAGTGACATAAATTCAAGCATTTCCTGAGCTTTTTTCCCTTTACCAAAAATTAACCGAAAGTTTATCATTTTGTGAAAGCATCATATTAACATGAATGATTGACAGTAACAGAGATGCTTGATGAGAGGTTTGAACACGCCAGCGCTGTGTGCCGAGTGCTGCATTTATTCATGTTATCCATTCAAATACACAATTTGGTAGTTTCATTTGATGCCAGTCGGCACTGAAAGCAATTTTCACAGTAATATTCAGGTAAATTGCTCTTGTTTGGATGTTTTTTTCCACTGCTGTCATTTGTGGTTGCACTTTACCAGTTGTGAGACATTTCAGCCTTAGCCTGCAAAAATCCCTTACTGTATATCAGTGGTTCTTAAACTGGGGTGCGGGCCCCCTTGGGGGATTGGAGATGGTGCCAGGGGCGCCAAGCACTACATTGTATAGTTTAATATGTTTTGTTTAATTCAAAATCCTAATTTTGAATGTTTATGTCATAAATTTACTTTGGGGAGGGGTGACAAGGTGGACAAAAAAAATTTGAGAACTACTGCTGTAGGCTACTGTATATAAAGATTGGAGGTAGATGTACACTTTGGCTGTTTCTCAATATGCGTTCTTCAGCAATCTTGCATCCTTGTGTTCTCGCTCTACGTATTCAATATCATTAACTGTCGAAGTTCAACTCCAATTCTCAAGAACACAAGTACAAAGGACACATGAAAATACCTGGATGTGTTCTTGATATCGAGGATGCATCGAGTGCAGACTTGCGCGCTGGAATCTGGGGAGGTCAGGTGACCAACAGGAAGATCGCACACATCTCAATTCTCACAAGTGTGTTCATATTCTCGCAACCTTTTGAGTTCGTTCTTCCAAGGTTGCCTAGCAAGACCAATCTCCACGAGAACGCAAATCTATTCTTTGCGTTCTTGGAATTGAGAAGTAGCCTTTATACTCGTGTGAATATTTAATTCGGTATAGACCGTTCCATCGGGCGCACGTGCGGTGAAGTGCTAAGCGTCTGGTCCAAACTTTACTTCCGGTTTCTGTTTGTTTAATGGTCTGACTAGTTGCTGAAAATGAACTCTTAAACAAATACCTCGTCGAAAATAACAAATGTTTTGGGTTCCTATCTAATCTACGTGTTGTTTGTTTTGCTTGTTATATAAATAAACTACTTTAGGGACTTTAAAGGACTTTGTTGTGATTAATTCTTCGCAGAGTTTACCGGAAGTTACGTGATGACCACGAAAGCTGCGTGTTTATGTTGTTACTGCTGAAACCGTCTACAGGTTTACTTTTGGGAGTCTGTATACAGTAGGTACACACCATAATATCATGACTACAAAATATAAACATCATTGACCTTTTGTTACAATTTGCATTGAATGTATGTGCACTACAGTATATGATATTGTCATTAAATCATAAAAGCTTTTCAACTAAATTTAAACAATTATGAATCACCAAACATTTCATTTTAGCTGGTCTCCCTCCTTGGCAAGCTGGTCTAGCTGTGTTTTGGTCACTTTTTAAGCTGGTCTAGATGGACTTAGCTGGTCATGCTGGAAGACCAGCTGATCCACCAGCTTGACCAGCTTTGCCAGGCTGGGAGGACCAGCTTAGACCAGCTACTGCCACCTTAAACCAGCTAAAACCAGCCACCAGCCCATGCTGGTCTTTGCTGGATTTTTCAGTAGGGATTTAAAAGAAATGTGACAGCTACCACCAATAAAAATGTGGCAACTTGCCGCAACCTGACAAAAATGACGTTTTTCAAATCAACTTATTGTTAGCAGCGCAAAAGGTTGTGGGTTTAACCCCAGGGAACACACATAATAATAAAGCAAATAGCTTGTATTGCACTGCAAGTCACTTTCTGGCAAAAATGTATTTTTATTATTTACTTGGTAGCAAACATACAATCCTTGTTTTCACTTTTCTCTACTGTTTCTCAGTAAAAATAAATAAATAAGAGATCAAAAAAACTAATAATAATTCAGAAATCGTGCTGTAGTTTTGAAGCACTTTGCTTTAGACCCCTAGCTCCTATCCAGACAGAAAATGTGTGGTCAACAGTTGCATAGGAAGGGCAGCACAGGAAGGAAATTGAAAAACTGAAACCTAAGAGGTCATTTATATCCCTTTACACCCCTGTGATCCAGACTATCAGATGATATGAGAATGTAATCCCTCCTGAGACATGGCAAGGCTGTTTATTTCTCAATCTCTTCTTCCTTCATTGAATTCAATGCACGCTAACAGATTCCATAAACAGTGCGATGCCTTATGTAAATAGTGCAAATCTAATTAAAGCAAATAATACAAATGGTTATTACCTTTTATCATATGCTCAGCCTGCCATTGCATGCAAATAACATCACAAAGACAAAACAATCACGTGGTCATGCAGACTTTTGGGAAATTACATCATTGTATAAATAGATGCAGTTTTATGTTGTCTGCTCTCACGTGTCTCACTTTTGACATTGTTCAATACAATCTGTTACTGCTTCACTGACCCACAATTAAACCTTTATACTTAATATACAGTGCAAGTTATAAAACCCACAGAGAATGAATATTAAAGCTAAGAGCGATTGTAAATGTATTATTAGAATGAGACAACGTTTATGTTCGATTCAATTCATGGTGTAACAAGCAAATTTGTAAACTATTGTAACAAGTATCGCTAAACTGATTATTTGACAGAAGGTTAAGTGTGATTGAATAGTCCTTGATGATGTCATTCATATTTGCAATAAATGACTGTGCGTAAAACACAACCAGCCTGTTCAGTGTATGTGAAAAGCTGTGTTGTGGATCTGTTTTCTTAAATAAATAACCTCATTACTAGACAAATATAATATCACTGTTTATCTGTCAGCTAATTTTTCTTCCCACCATAAAGCTTTTTTGTTGTTGCCGCAGGAAATGAGTAACAACATTATCACTAAACTCACCATGATTAATCTTTTTTTCTGGGACAGTCTAGTTTGTACCCACACAAGTCTCAAGAGTAATTTAGCATTTATGAAGGTGAAGATAAAATATTGAATGTAATGTTGCAACAATTCATAAGATTTATGATGCACTGGGTATTTTTAAACGAATAATATGATGGACTATACAGTAAATAAAGTGTCTTGCAAAATGTGTCCTTTGCGGCAGACTAGCAGTTTGTGACAAAACAATAATTTATTTGTTACCAAACAGCTGCAAAATGTCTGGTAAACATTCGGACCAAATGAAACAGTTTGCAAAAGACTCACAGAAGTCTGCATGAATCATTGGTAACAATAAACAGATTGCCAGTGTTTTGTGGTAGACCTTCAATGGAGCGTTACCCTTTTAAAAAGTACACCTCTGCACCTAAAGAGTTTATAGTAGTACCTCAGAGGTCACTGTTGTAGTCGAGACCAACTAAACCAAGACCATGATTTTTACTTTACATTTCCTTTACATTTCCTTTACATTTCCTTTACTTTACTTTACTTTACATTTCTTTTACTTTACTTTACTTTACTTTACTTTACTTTACTTTACTTTACTTTACTTTACTTTACTTTACTTTACTTTACTTTACTTTTGCTTCACAGAACAACAACACATACGAAATAAAAAAGAAAATATATATATATATATATATATATTAAAAAACACATCAATCATTTATAATTTTGACAGCACTTGGCAAAAAAGATAATTGATAACCTTTCCTTATGCCTTGTGGTTGTCTATAACATCTTCATGTGAGACACATCCTCAAATATCTTTAAATCCTTTTCCTTGACTTTATATCAATGGTGATCATTCAAGTGTCTCTGTGTCTTTCCAATTATCTTACTTGCCTCATTCACAATCTTGGACAGCTTCGTTTTTTTACAACACTCGGGTGTACCATGATGTCATGTTAAACCAAAATAATTTCCACAATTTTTTTACAAAGCATTTTAAGTATAATTTTGCACACACCAAAGTAATTCAAGACCAGAGGTTGTTGAGACCAACACAAGACCAAGAGTTTGATGGGCCGAGACCAAGACAAGACTGAGACCAAAGACAGTCAAGACTGAGACAAGACCAAGACCATCGAAAAATATATGGAATTATTGTGGATGGATATTGTGGGGCTTTGTATTAATTTACTGACATTGATTTGTTTTTGGACAATCCCCCATCCATTTCTTACTGGTGCAACAGAAATCAAATAAGAAATAGTCAATGATTGCTTTTAAATCGAAATGTTTTACATCCAATCACATTAATGATATTAACACATAAATCAGACAATGCACCAGCAATTTAGTGTACATTTGTACTAAATGTGCAAATCAACTATTTAAATTTTTTTGTGAAACAAATATTTACAATAACTTAAAGTTTTAAATATACAGGTTTACATTTTAAATACGTGCCAGTGTTTAGGACCCACTGCAAGAAAAAAAAAGGTTGTTCACTTCAAATAATGACTTAGACTTTTTTCAATCCTGTCAGTCAAGTGCTGTCAATTTCTGTCAGTCTGACCCGCTGCGGTACACAATAAACAGTGCTTTTGACCTGCCATTAGAAGTCTTTCCGCTCTGAACACTGAACACAATATAAATGTCAGTCCGACCACACTCAATCGCTCAAGATGAGGAAAAAAATCCATTAATTCTGCGCCCAAAGTGTTATATAAGATTTCGAAAGGATTTCGATTGTAGATGTAAAGTGTCCTGTTTATTAAAAATACTACATTTGAATAAAAAGTCATGAATTATGGTCAAAAGTGCTGACGCACACCAGAGTAAAGATCATTACTGACGTTTTCTGCTGCTGATGGTCGGTCAGGATGTACTGATGTCAAATAAACAACCACTTTGATCATTTTTAAAAGCTAAATATACACTTACACAAAGAACTGAGGACCAAACAGAAAACCAAAGCCACCCAGCTGAGAAACACTTAGAAACCAGGCAGTTGTTGATTTCATAACACAGGAGTGTGTCTATTCACTGAATGCAGCAGGCCTGTGTCTGAGTCCAC
Organism: Misgurnus anguillicaudatus; assembly: GCF_027580225.2. Lineage (NCBI taxonomy): Eukaryota > Metazoa > Chordata > Actinopteri > Cypriniformes > Cobitidae > Misgurnus > Misgurnus anguillicaudatus. The sequence goes on along the minus strand of NC_073352.2, from coordinate 11,431,898 downwards.
TATTTGTGTTGAGCTCTGCATCACTCTGCACCTGTTCTGGTCAGCAGGGACGGGGTGATGGGAGTCAGGTGTGATCTTGTATAGACACTATTGAAGCTGCTCCATGGTGCACAGCGGTCTCAAGGGAGGAGTGCTGGATGTGTTTCAACTCAACACACTGTGCCAATTTAGTCAGCAGTCACAGTTGACACAAAATCACAGTGGCTTACAAATAATGTTTGTGCACAAACCCATTGCTTATGAATGAGGTGGTGTGGTGCATGAAGTTTGCTGGGATATTGTTATATGTATTAGTCAGAAAAATATGTCAAAAATGGTCTTAAGGTGTCACTGGGGCAGTTCCCTTTAAAACCATAGGTACAGTTAGGTAGGTACAGATTACAAACATTTGGTACCAATATGTACTTCTGCGGTACTAATATGACTCGTATAGTCTCATTCTCACCCTGTTTATAAGATGCAGTTTTCCCATGATGTTTTGGTCATGATGAAAATAAAAATATTTTTATTTAAAACACTCAAATAAAACTTAATTTTGAAGAAACTATGACAGAAAATGAACACATACTAGATTATTAATTAATTACATTTTTTAACAGATACCTCTATTGGGAATAGCTGCGTGATGAAGTGAAACTAAAGTGTTAATAAACACAAACTAAAGCAGATCTTGTAGAACGTCAGGCGAACGATGATAGATGGCGCAAAAATGGTAAAAAACTGATTATTTCCCACTATTAATTACATTATCTTAAAGGAGTGTAACTACTGTAGCATGTAAATAATGCACATAAATAAAGTGAGCAAGAGCGCACGTGAAACCTAGCTAGCAGGTTGCTCAAAGAACAAAATCATCAGCCAACTTACTCTATGTTTGCAAGAACTATAGTCAAATACAATAACAGGCTTAAATAACCCCAAAACATAAATCCACTTACAGTTCTCACGGACACGTGTTTTATCAACTGGCTATCCTCCAGACATAACGGACCACGTCTTTATATCATTTCGGCTGTGTGGAGCGCGTACACGCTCGCGGTGTGAAGCGCATCCACGCTATTCTCAGAGATGTTTTATCAACTGGCTAGTTATCCTCCAGAGAGTGACGTTCCGGACCACATCTTTCTCATTTCGTCCGTGTGCACTTGACTGCCTTTTGTGCAGCAAATTGTTAAGGCGACGACCTAGTTAAGGCGGTAGGGTTTCCAAGCTTAGGTGGGCCGCCTGAACTGAAATGTGCTGCGGGAAACCCTGCTGTTAGTATCATCAATCATGTTTATTTTCCATCAAATTACGATTCAAATCACTGAAAATGATTCTCTTCCTGCTTCGTTAGACTGTTCCGATGAATATTCCGCCTAATTTTTCTGTTTTGTCCCATCAGATAAGGTTTGAGAACTTAAAATGTCCTGGAAACGCACATTGGGTAAGCAAGATGTCATTTGGCGCACCTTCTCTTTTGACTGGATGAAGCTAAAATGAAGCCAGCCATTGCCTATCCGGCAAAGTTTTGATTGATAGGGATAGTAACCAATCGTGAATCGAACTTGCGTCAGTAAAATGTACTTCTGCACAAATCTGCTTTTTTGTGTTGAGAGCGTTTTGGAGAAAGTGATAAGCAGCATGATCGAGGTGCAAAATACCAGACTGTAAATGAAATCGCGTTGCGCCGGACTGCGGAGCAAGTTTGTATTGTTATGTTCTTCATATATTTACAGTTTTTGTTTCATGTTAGCTGTTTTTGATTACAAAAATAACAGTGGAGATGACTAAGACAAGTTTTACATGGGCTCATTTTTCTATGACATGTTATGTAAATGCATCATATTTATGGCTATCTAATGCATAGAATATACAAACTAAAAACTAAGATATGTGACGGGAAATATGTTGTAAATCGTAGCAAGCTAGCTATAGACAGTACTTGGTATGTACTCAAGATGGCGGCAGTCAACTAGAAAAAGAGCGGATGATGTATGAGGTCATGTGACTGATAATCATGAATAGTGTCGCCGTGATCTCAAGTAAGATTCTAGATCAAAATTTTTTGTTGGTCCTGGATCAACGTTTCAATCAAAGAAACCCCAAATTACCTTTAACGTAAACAATAACCATTTTTACCACTCAAATTAGTGTGAAATAATAGTTTGAGAATATATATATTTTTTAAAAGCCCCTAACCCAATCCTAAATCTAAATCTAACAATCTGTCAATTCCTCCAGAAACAGCGTGAGGCTCACTTCAACTTTACTTTTATTTCAAACAGAAATCTTTTGGATTTGTATATTGCAAAATTGGGATAAATAATGAACAGTATCGCTTTATGGAAGTGCGAGAATTTTAAATGTATGTAGTATTTTAATTTGAATAAAAACCAATGCTTATATGGAGGTCCGGGACCACCCCAAACTCCTCAATTCGAACAATGTATGCAGGGTGTTCTGTGTGCTTGCTTATCGAAAAAATACTTATTTTCCACATTTCAATAAAAGTTTAATGTTGTTTAAACCACAAACCCTACAGTGAAAGATTAGTTCTCCAAAATAGTAATCATTTAATTTATTTATTCACTCTCATGTTGTTCAAAACCTGTGAGTCTTTAATTTGGTTTCGTAACATTGTTGCTTCAAAATATCTTATATTGTCATAGAGGACGGGAATGATATTAGGGTGAGTAAATAGAAAGAATATTCAATTTTGTGTGAATTATACTGTACCTTTAACAGCTGATGTTGTGATAAGTGCAAAGCTAATACTAGCCAGCAGGGGGCAGTATCTCAATAAGGGAAAAAGCTAGCAAAGCAACTTTTCTTCACACAAACATTCTTAAATGTACATACACACACACAAAAAGACCAAAAACACGGATGATTGTCTGCCAATTGCACTCTCCATTGGCTGTTATTAAAAGAACACAAAAGCTTCCGACTACATAGTCTTCATCTTGTTTATTTATTGAGCAAATGAAAGCCAGAACAGCACAACATTAACATGCACGACCATAACAGCCCAACCAAGAAACATTGACATATGCACAGAATAGAAATGCTCATTTCTTCTGAAAGTATTTTAGATTGCCATATAATGGCTTGTGTCAAGTGTACAAGTTTTACCAACATCGATCTTAAAGGACATAAGAAAGCATATTAGCGCTTTAATAACAAACATCTCTGCATGATTGAGTCTGAAGCACCTGTCTGATTGCCTTTGCTAAGGGTCTGATCGCAAAAGGCGAGCGATGCATTCACTGTTGTATCGACGAGAGGAGCGATGTTGAAATATTTATCTAAAGGCCACAAGATCAAAAATCTGCAGAAATATTCAACTAAACAAAAGCCAGATGATCAATGCTTGCGGTTTGACCAAAGAAATCTCTTTGCGACTCAAATATTTGTGGACTGAGAAGGATTTGCATTATTGCAGAAAGGTTGAGTAAGTTTGCATTAATCATTATTTTTATTCCAGACTGAGGGAATGTTTGGAGGGAGATGTCAGGCTTTTCTGAATGTATGCCCGAGGCCTGGCTGGCTTGACTGGATCACCTGTGATAGACAGCTGCTGACAGAGTCTGGGCACATGAGCCGGATGGCGATGAGTGTGAATGATGAAGAGGGTGAATGGAAGACTGAGTTCCTGACATGACAGATCAAAATGAAATGAGAGGCAGAGAAATCAAATAAATAAGAATCTGAGATTCTAGGGATGAACAGCAGTCTAGACAAGATCCTTCCCGGATGTGCTTCATTTAACACAGACTTATGTTGTGACATGAAGGCAGAGCCATATAGCTAATAGGGTGAAAGGTGGGAGTTTGAGGGGCCCAAAGGTGCAAAGCACCTATGATTGATGTATGGATGTATTGCAATATTTTTATTTCTGTCACACAATAAATAATGAATCTACAACCTCTGAAAAAAATCAATCAATTTTAAATTAATAAAAAAATGAAAGCATTGCTTAAGCATTGCAACAGTATTAGCGCTGGTAACACTGTTGTATATGTTGACATTTTATATTATTCTAATTTGATTTAATTTAATTTTCGTAGTGTTCAAACTGTTAATTTTTTTTATTTTCAACAAAGCAATTCAAGTACTGTCAGTTGCTTTTGAAACATTTGATAAAACTGAAATTTAAAATGAAAATGTAATTTAATTATTTTTTACAAAGAAAAATGACAAAATATGTTTGCAGTTACATTTTAACGAGGTCATAGTCATGTATATTTAATAAAAACAAGTGTAACACAAAAATCTATCTTGTTTTCTTGTGTTACTTTTGGCACACGTGTGTTACTTTTGACCCTGCTGTCAGGGTCAAAAGTAACAATGTGCTCTCTATGTTCAAAGTGAAATTATACTGAAGTCATTTAACATTTGTTCAAACTTTCACCTGGTATTGATAGACCACACTTGTGAGTTATATTGGCCACAGCAAAAATGCACTAACCTAAAGGATTATTAGGAACACCTGTTCAAATTCTCATTTATGCAATTAGCTAATCAACCAATCACATGGCAGTTGCTTCCATGCATTTAGGGGTTTGGTCCTGGTCCAGACAATCCCCTGAACTCCAAATTGAATGTCAGAAAGGGAAAGAAGGGTGATTTAAGCAATTTTGAGCGTGGCATGGTTGGTGGTTCCAGACGGGCCGGTCTGAGTATTTCACAATCTGCTCAGTTACTGGGATTTTCACGCACAACCATTTCTAGGGTTTACACAGAATGGTGTAAAAAGGGAAAAACATCCAGTACGCAGCAGTCCTGTGGGTGAAAATGCCTTGTTGATGCTAGAGGTCAGAGGAGAATGGGCCGACTGATTCAAGCTGATCGAAGAGCAACTTTGACTGAAATAACCACTCGTTACAACCGAGGTATGCAGCAAAGCATTTGTGAAACCACAACACGCACAACCTTGAGGCGGATAGGCTACAACAGCAGAAGACCCCACCGGATACCACTCATCTCCTCTACAAATAGGAAAAAAATTACCATTTGCACAAGCTCACCCAAATTGGACAGTTGAAAACTTGAAAAAAAATGTTGCTGATGAGTCTTGATTTCTGTTGAGACATTCAGATGGTAGAGTCAGAATTTGGTGTAAACAGAATGAGAACATGGATCCACCATGCCTTGTAACCACTGTGCAGGATGTGGTGGTGGTGTAATGGTGTGGGGGATGTTTTCTTGGCACACTTTAGGCCCCTTAGTGCCAATTGGGCATCGTTTAAATGCCACAGCCTACCTGAGCATTGTTTCTGACCATGTCCATCCCTTTAGCAGGATAATGCAGCATGTCACAAAGCACAAATTATTTCAATTTGGTTTCTTGAACATGACAATGAGTTCACTGTACTAAAATGGCCCTCACAGTAACCAGATCTCAACCCAATAGAGCATCTTTGTGATGTGGTGGAACGGGAGCTTCGTGCCCTGGATGTGCATCCCACAAATCTCCATCAACTGCAAGATGCTATCCTATCAATATGGGCCAACATTTCTAAAGAATGCTTTCAGCACCTTGTTGAATCAATGCCACGTAGAATTAAGGCAGTTCTGAAGGCGATAGGGGGTCAAACACCGTATTAGTATGGTGTTCCTAATAATCCTTTAGGTGAGTGTATTTCTCTGTCTAAAACGTTATCTTTTAAAATATGTTTTTCTGAAAAATTGTACTTTCGCCCCTGCTCTTCCTACACATAATTCATTAAATATATGTGATTTTATTTACAAATGATGAAACCAAATGCATGTTCATCTTGTTTGAACTTCGTGTCTAGCTGCAAGGAAATGGTTTGAATTTCCATTTCTCACAAATGAGCTAATAAAATAAATCAAATCAATATTTTTCATTCATATATTTAGTTGTGTGTCAAGTAGCCATGTAATAAGCAGGATAATGTACAGCCAGGGAGTTGTATCGCTTATTTATGAACATAAAAAAAGAAATGAGATCAAATATGAGAGAAGAAAAACATAAGATTGAAGCACAATAATGAAATTAAAGAACATGAATAAACAAATAAAACACATTTGACAAAAATGAGAACTTTGAGACATTCAAAACTTTGGTTGCTTTTTATTTTGCTCAGACAATTTTGCCCTGTGGGCTTTAGTGAACCAGACTTTATGCCAATGGTGAAATGTCTGGCTTGTCTCATGCATACAGTATGAGCCAGACTATTTTTCTATACAGACAGATTTGTTGTGCTTGTTTTAAATTCTCTTAAATCTTATGTGTTTTTTTTTTTTTCTAAAAATGACCTCATACATATTTTCTTAGGTCATTTTGCTCATCAAAAAAAATGCACCTAAATGTAAGAATTTTTTGATGTTTGTACTAAAAACACTACATTTGTACAAAAATACTAAGTAAGAAAGTAGTTTTTTTGCAGTGCAGCTCGGGACACCGATCAGTGAGTGGTTGGGACTGTGATGGGGTCTTTGTGGTGCCATCAGCAATCAGCTTTGTCATGTCATCATTTCTTTGCTTTTCCATGGTTTCATGGCATTTATGATTGGCTCGAAAAATGTAGCTGCCAGTGAGCCAAGATGGCAGGTTTTGAATAGCATCTTACAAACCAAGCGAGGCTAACCTGGTATTTTTAGTATGTGCATTGCCATCACAATCTTTTCTCCACAATCTCCAGTTGGGCACAAAACATGACATATTAAAGAGCAAGACAGACAAAAATATTTTTTAGAAACTGGAGTCTTATCTGTAAGAAAGCCAATCCATGCTTAGATTGCCTATAACACAATTTACGACAAGAGCTTCAATTTTCTGTGAACGATCTGAATAGTTACACTCAACTTGACTCTCAGCTTGAATCGCAAAGTTTCCCCATATTTTCTGGCCCTTTTTCAGTTAGCAGGAGAGCTGTTGACATCAGGCTGTTTGTATGCTGGAGATGGAGTCAGAGTGCATTCCAATTAACAGTTATAAAATGAAAGAAAGACACTTCAACATAGTCACGAAACACAGCGTTCATCTCTCCTCTCAAAGGCAAGCGGAAACCATCTGTGCATTTTCTGCTGTAGAGAGCTTCCATCGGCTCCGTGTATTGACCCGCGTTACCTCATTTCAGCAGTTATTGAGCACAACGGCACATTTGACCTTGGGCTCGCTAAACCAGAGCATACAGGTATTACGGCGGGATAAGTTATGGCTCAATCAGTCTGTCTGTTTATGAATGTTTTGGTGCTTTTATTGAGTAATGCAGGACAAAAAAGATGTCAAGGAAAATAACTTTTCTGAACAACTGTAAGTGTTTAGGTGATAAGGAGGAGACAGAAGGAATGCATCTACTTCAATGGCAATGAGAGTCATTGAGAATGCTGCTGCTGCCTTTACAGAGAAATGAAAAGAAATTGCTGTCATATAGGGCACAATAGCAGGCTAATGGGTATTGTTCCCGAGAGCACTAAATAGGCAGCGTTGAAGTATTTAATTTCAAAGAACATCTTGTGCAAACAAAATTGCTTCTGGGCAATTTACATCCCACGTCAATACAAAAGTTGGATCCATATTAAACAAGCATGAAGCAAAGTTGCTATCCTCATTATCACACTATAAGGCCACAATTCAGATTTTTTCTCTTATGTGGCACAGATCGGATATATCTTGTGACGTGGCCGCATTACAACTGTACCTCAGGTGTGCATTATTTTCAAATAATTCAGCGTCACGTTGTCAACTATTTCATATAAGATGCTAATAAATAACATAGTTGGGTCATTCTACAGAAAAGGTGGAATTCGGGTGATGGAAATCTGCTTAAATGAACTTCTTTCAAAACTTCTTTAATAGCATTAATTAACTTTAACGGGGAGCTTAATCTATTTTTAACTTTTTAATACATTTTAATAAAAAATCCTTGAGTCATTTATTTGTCATTGGTGTTACCTGTGATTTAAACAACATTAATGTTGATACTAAATATTTTTTCTCATAACAGCTTGTGTATTTAGTTAAAGGTTGAGTAGAGGAATGGTAACAGCAAGAAAAATCATTGATTATTAATATTTGTTAAATTAAAGTCTTAATATTTACCCATCATTGTATGAAATTATTTGATTCTCAGATTGACTTTTTTTTAAAAAACAACAAAAACAAAAATATTCAACCAAAAAGGCTTTGATGCAAAGACTGAAATATCAACAATGTCTTACATCCCATATCAACAACAAAATATTACTAGAAAGTACAAGAAAATACATTTATCAACACCAAAACTTGGTTTAACACCAATGACATAATATAACACCAATGGCACACACACACACATATATGTGTGTGTGTGTGTGTGTGTGTGTGTGTGTGTGTGTGTGTGTGTGTGTGTGTGTGTGTGTGTGTGTGTGTGTGCCATTGGTGTTATATTATGTCATTGGTGTTAAACCAAGTTTTGGTTTATATATATACACTGTATATATACACTGATATATTAACATATTTCTTATTAATTAAAACTAGGGTGAGACTATTTAAAAGATCTTTGTTTTGTTAAACAGGCATTTCTATAGGTGCATCACTACAGTATGTGTTTCTGTATGCCTGTATTTACACTACGGTACAGTTCACAGTATGCTTTAAAAGTCTTTGAAAAAGTTCACTCTGAAGTATTTCTTTCAGTTTGTTTAAAACACACAGAGTAAAAAAAAACAATGGTGACCTGAGGTTCTTAGTTTACCTGTTTTCTTCTCCTCATTTAGAAGAGGGTTAACAACGCTTTTCTTTTCCAGTTGATTTGCACAGAGACGTTTGACCCATAAGTGTCTGATGTCTCAGGTGGAGGGTTTGCTGGGTAACTGGACATGGCTCCCAGGAGAAAAACAGGACAATGGAGACAGGCCAGAAGTAAACACACACAAACAACAACAGAAGCTTTGTAAATTATACATATAATCTCTCTTTCAATTATACCTAAACTAAGGGAATAAAAAAGATAACAGCATCAGTTTAACATCAAAATTGAGAAAAAAACAAGCGCCTTCAGTGCCTCTAGTAGACACTCCAAACGAAAGATGCAGCGATATGTACCAGAAGCAACGTTTTTCAGGGTATGCAGAATGTAGGCAGAGGTACAGTATGTACTTTTAATGAGCCCATATAAGCATTTACTCTATAGTAGCAGTGGCGGCCGGTAACTTCTTTATTCGAGGGCACTCGATGTGAAGTTCGTCACGACATGTATGTGACCCCTCATGTGTGTGGTTAGTAATTTCAAAATATGTGTTCTGTGCATCAAGTATCCTGTGTGCATCATGTGTCTTGTCAAAATAAGTGCCTGATGCAAATGCGTATAAAGGATTTAAGATAAAAGAGACGCTCGCGTTTGCCAGATACTCGCATAAACTCATGTGTAATCAGAGTTTACTGTTAAGGGAGTGTCTAGCGTGTATTTTGGGAACGTGAGCGTCTCTTTTATCATAAACAGTTTTGACGTGTGTGCAGCAGGCACTTATTTTGAAAAAAAAAAACATGTGATGCACATGGTTAAAATGATGCAACAAACACATATTATGAAAACACAAGCAACACACATGACACTCCCAACACTTTTTTTGAATTTGCGCCCCTCGGATGAGCAGTCAAAGCCAAGCATCTTTATAGACCTGTTTTTCTTCCTAAAATACCAAAATTGGATGTCTTCATTTTCCGAATGAGCAAACAGTTATGCCCAATTCACACATTGTCACGGCGTGTAGCTGTTTTAATTGAAGTTGTTATTGCAGATTATTTATGTTAAATAAAAAGCTCTGTCTGATGAATGCAGGCGTCGACCTGCTGCAATAGCTCCAAGGTTATGTCAGGTAGCCAGTAACCCAAAAGAGGTCTGAGTCTGCTTTCTTCAACCCAACATCCCCCAAACCTGCATATTAATTCAGCATTTATTTATAATCCATTTCAATGGTTAATCTTAGCCTTGTTCACCTAATTGTTTTAATATTTTTAAGGCTCGCTGTGCCCAATAACACAGATTATTTACTTTCCACTGGGCTGTTAAAATGAAATTCTGCAAAGTCCTTTTAAACATCCATCAATATTAATGTGCAATGTAATTCTGCTTTTCTCCAGCAGCGTTTGAAAGCGACGGCCCTTAAACCGTATGTGAGATTTGTGGGGTTTTAATGATCAACTCTGAAAAGCACATAAACACCACAGGTGATTTCAACAAAAGCCCAAAGATCTGATGGTGCACAGATATATTGGGTTACGCAGTTAGGCTTCAGAGCTGTTTGTTTTACCCAAAAGACAAAAACCCAGGGAAATTAAGTTGACATGCAGCATGACTTTCTGCTTTGTAGCAACGCTTGCGCCGGCGAGAAAAAATCAATCATAATTCCTTCTTCACCGATGCTGGATTTGGAAATAATGGAAGTTGTGTATGTGAGTCGCTACTGTGAATGCAAACGTGCCACTGGGAAGAAGACAGACGGCATCCATGGGAGAATGCTGTTGTTTTGGTGAAAGGTTTAAAAAACCCTGCCAGCACATCGCTCAATCGTTTTTATTGATCTTGTGGGGATTTATAATCATAGTTTGAGAAGAACTTTGAAAAAAATGAGGATGCCACAGAGAACGAGCCATTCCCTACGAAAAAATCCAGCTAAGACCAGCATAAGCTGGTGAGTTTGTTTTAGCTTGTCTCCCAGCTTGGTTTTAGCTGGTGTAGCAAGCTGGTCTAGCTGTGTTTTGGTCTCTTTTTTAGCTGGTCTAGCTGGACTTATCTGGTCAGGCTGGAAGACCCACTTGCTTGACCAGCTTTGCCAGGCTGGGAGGACCAGCTTAAACCAACTACTTAACACGAGCTACCAGCTCATGCTGGTCTTAGCTGGATTTTTCAGTAGGGTTATCAAGCTTAAAATTGAGCTTCTGTTAGTATTTTACCTATAATGCAACAGGGTTCTAGATTCAAGATAAAAATTATTAATTATGAATCCTTTTTTTTGGCTTAACTTTATAAGTAACACTGGCATATATTTATAGCTGTTTATTGTTTCATTCATCTGCAGAGGTAGGGGTAAAAGTTCGGTATGAATATTTACATTTTTAAAATCTTAAACCCTGATGGTGGTTGAAACTATATCTGTTGAATGTGCACACATTGCAATCTTGTGTCTCTACCATTCTGAAATCCTAAATACCAAGCAATGTTTACAGACCATAATTAGACAGGATTGACACATTTAAGCTCGGGCGGCCAACCATATGGAAACTTCAGGCATTTTGGCACCTGATGAACCTAACAGGTGCCACTGCACTGCAAAAATAGCCCTAAGTATCACCCTTAAAGAAAAATATATTTTAAACATAAAGGGTGCAGGGATTTACAAGATATTTGAAAGAAAAAAGGCAGGCGTTCAACCATCTGTATCCACTAAGCTGACTTCTATTTATAAAACTTTGCTGCATATCAACTGTATAAATGTAACTTATATTTCACACATTTAAAAATGTGAAAAGTTCATTTTAAATAATGTAAAATAATATTAGAGAAGTCACTTAATGTTTGGTATCACAATTAGATTGCAAATCACGGACCGCCTTCAATCTGTTTGCTAACCGTCTGATGCAAAATTGGAAATGACTTTCTCAGAGAAGTAAGTCCTAATTTGATTGGCTGAATTCAGACAACTTTAGGTAAGGAAGGAAACACGAAACCTGTGTCTGAAATTCCTTAAAGGGCACATATTATCCAAAATCCACTTTTATAAGGTGTTTGGAAATAAATGTGTGTTGGCAGTGTGTCAACACAACCACCATACAATGAAAATAATCCACCCACTCCTCCTTTTTATTTCCTATTAATAGTGCTCTCATTAGACATGCCATTTTGATTCTCTTGTTAATGTGATGTCACACTAACAAAGCCCTGCTCACGTCCACAGACTAATTGGTTAACTTTTTCTAAATGTGCTTGTTAGTACATTGTAGCACTAATGCGGCTAAAGATACTATTCACTGTAAAAAAAAAACGGAATTTTTTTAGTTAGTAACATAAAAATATGTGTTGATTTGACAAAAATGCTTACATTTTTTTACAGTGTTTCCCAGACTGTATTCACGGGAATCAGATCTATTTTTAACCAAAAGCAGCTCACTTGCATTTAAAGGTACACACGTGAAAACAGCACTTTTTTGCTCCCACCCAAATAGGGGCATTTTGAACATGCTATAATAAATGATCTGTTGAGCTGAAACTTCACAGACACATTCTAGGCACACCTGAGACTTTTTTACATCTTGTAAAAATGGGCATAATAGGTGCCCTTTAAAGGATTTAATAAAAACAAGCAAGTGAATTCAGACACTAAGGATGCCGGAAACACTGCCGGCAGAAGCAGGAATTCATTCGGCATGAACCTCGAAGTAAATGGGTAAAGAATAAAAAATCCCACCCCATGTCTGTTTCTGGGTCAATTATATCTAAAACTCACATGCAATCTGCTTGAGGAGTGTATTTAGATGAATGTAACCTACAATTACTTTTGATAGAGACGTCGGTGACATATTGAGATGGATCACTGGATGATGAGGAGAGTCTACATTCAGGCAGATCAATGAACAATCTGGGACTGGAAACTGTTGGATGAGGGCTGGTGAATTGCCCGGCTAAGCAATGTGCCCTTTTTCGATTTTTTTACTCTCCTTTTTTCAATAAACTCTTTTTAACATAGCTCAATAAATAGATTTCATTTCACTATGGGATGTGTTTATATGGGTTATAATGTAAATATTTTTGGGGTGTAAATATTTTGCCACCAATACAAAATGTGATGCGGTGAGCTTCTTGCAGCATTGCAGCAAGTTTTTTTAAATTTCAGCTAAAGCAAACCAAAAACATAGGTTGTGGCCAATGAGTTTCAATTACTTAAATATAAGGACTAGTTTTATTAATTACTGTTATAGTGATAGTTCACCCAAAAATGAAAACCCTCATGTTGTTATAAACCTGTTTACATTTGTCTGCTGAACACACAGGAAGATATTTTGAGGAATGTTTGTAAATATTTTTAGAGCATCGCTGACTTCAATAGTATATTTTCCACACTGTAAAAAAAACTTTGCTGCCTTAAATTTTTTTTTAAATCAACTCAGATTTACAAGTCATGTCAACAGAATTTAGTTGTCACAACTTATAAAATATAGTTGAGAAAAGTCAACTTAATTTTATAAGTTGTAACAACTCACCTGTCATCTCTACACTCAAAAAAATAAAAAGTTGGATTTACTTAAAACAAGTTTGTGTAAAATTGACAATTTAAATGTTGCATGGACTTAAAAAAATTACTTTACTAAAAAATGTCCACTACATTCTAAAGCATATACTATATACTAAAGCAATACTGTGTATTCCTTTTATATTGCATATTAAAATGTATTTAATATGTAATTACATTAAAATTGTGTACTTTTACTTTTCTTGAGTAAAAGTACAAAAGTTAAATGCTTTTAGTTAAGTACTTAGTTAAGTAATTAAATTTTAAAATTAAGTATATATTAAATATAAACCAAAAACTTGAAATTATGGAAAGTAGTGGAGTACAAATTATGATAATATGCATGTTTGAATGTATGTTTTCCAAAGAAAAACACTGATAAAATATAAATACTTAAAAATTAACTTTTATGTAGAAAGTAAAAATACTATAGTGTCCGCCTGATATTTTTCCACTATGGAAGTCAATGATGCTCCAAAATGGTTTGAAACAACTTAAAGGTGAGTAAATTACGACAGAATTTTCATTTTTGGATAAACTTTCCTTTTAACCTCCTAAGACCAGGGGCCTTATGTATAAAAAAGTTTTACACTTCGTGCTATTTATACGCATCCTCAGGAGACTGGGTAGGCAAGTGTGCGTACATGAATCATCCTCAGATCCCCCCCGGCAAGCCCATTCTCCCATCAAGTTTGTTTTTTTATAAATCACAACCTTTGCGTGGGAACTGGCGTACGCACGTTTCCAGCCCCAAATTCCACTTTGTCGTGCATATGATACACCAGTCCTTCCCATTCACTTAAACGGTGCATCTTTTTTTGTCTCTTTTTTTTGTTTTTTAAACCATTTTCGCTTGGGTTTAGGGTTAGATTTTCTTAATGAGGTTATTTAATATACAGGTTTCTCCATGTTTTTGTCCATATTTAAGCCATGGTCGCTTGGAGTTGGGGTTAGAGTTGGGGTTTGGGTTAGGATGTAATTTTTATATAACAAAAAGTTGTTCTAACCCTAAACCCAAGCGAAAATGGTAAAAAATAGCAAAAAATTAAGAAACCAATAAATAAAACGACAAAAAAAGATGCACCGTTTAAGTGAATGGGAAGGACTTGCGTATCATATGCACGCCAAAGTGGAATTTGGCGTATGTATTGCACGAGTTTTACACTTCGTGCTATTTATATGCATCTTCAGGAGACTGGGCTCCACTTGCAGGTGATCTGTTATTTATAAAGGGAACATTGCTTTGTTTTAGAAGTCTTCATAATTTTTGGTGTATGCCATTTTTGGCTTTTGTGCATACGCAGACTTTTAGTAAGGATCTTACGCACAGTTTTATGAGGCCCCTGGAGTCTACACATATCTGGACATCACATTTTTTTGTTGTGTGTACCATAATACTTACATTTGTGTAACTGGAACCTGTTGTACACAAACGTGGACAATTACAATCCTTCATGTTCAAAGAAAAATTTGGTTATTATATTTATTGGTTCTTCCTAACCCCAAAGAAATCTAAAATGCAAGCCAAACCAAAGCTCGGGTCTTAGGAGGTTGAAGCACTTTTATAATTCTGACTATAATCTATTTACATTAATAAAAACAAAAAAGTATCCTTATTCATTTCCTATATTTTATAATGACTTAGAAAATGAGATAGACAAAAGGAAATGAAGATCAATAAACCTTAAACCATTTTCCTCTCTCTCATTTAAGAAATCCATAGTTAAGTCTGGGATCTAATCAATAACCATTGTAAAAATGGATTGGGAGGAAAGAGCTGCATTGTAACTGGGAAGAGGGCCAAGACAAACTGTACCAATTTTCCACGTGTGTCCTGAGGATCTTGATATCTTGAGTTATTGGGCAACAGAGCATGATGATAGCGGCTGACTGAGTTTTGAGATATTTCACTCAGAATCTATTTAAAAAAATGTAATCTAATTCATTACATGAATTTGACCAAAACTAAAGAGGCATTGTAAAAATATTACTTTTTTTCTTAATAGGGTCACCATATGCTGTTGCACTTAGAAAGATGTTAGTAACATGTCAATTAATAATAATAAACTTTACTAATAAATATCACAATGAAGAAAATTTGGATGAATTATCTTTGTGGAACAAATGGATTTACCTTTGATGAAACCTCCTCCTTCTTTCTCAAGATCCAAATAGCCTTGTCAAAATTCAGTTGATTTACCTGACCATAGAGACGGATAAAGAATCTGCATACGTTTTCATCTCTTTATGAATAACCGTTTCTCCACACATTTGGCTCAAAGCACCCATGTAGTGTTTTCGGAAGAGACACACAACCCTGTGGAGTTTCACCTTACTAACCTTTTCCATATCCGTGTGCCAGTTTGTTGCCAGTCAAATCAAAATTTCGGAGTCACAGAGGAACAGCAAACGGCTTAAATGAACCAGCATCTTTTATTATTGGCATATGTGATGAACCAAAGAATGTTTCATATAATGAGATTCACAGCCTTCCTTTTATAAAACATCTATTTCTTTTCTTCATGTACTGTATACCTGCAACCGACCCACACGTTCATCATAACCGCATTCATCTTTACTCCTCATAGGAATATATTTTACATAAAGACAACATTTGATGGGAGTCTGTATCGGTATGTGAAGTTTAGTTAGTTGCCAGTATACTATATAGCTTATATCCCGGTGGCACATTCTGCATTTGGGGTGTTGGTATGAGCTTTAGGAGGAATATTGTTTACTCCCACCCATAGGCACAACCATTCCATTATTGATCAGAAATAGCCTTTGTCTTCTCTTCAGTCAAGTTGAACAGAATTATATTAAATCCCCGTTTTGCTCAAGGGATCTCCGAATGGTTGAACTGATGCATGAGGAACTATAAAAGGGAAAAGAAACAGATTCATTTCTCTCCTTTCCACATTTCATCAGGGATTGATTTCGTGTTGAGCGCTAGGAGGTAATTTGGGCTTTAGAAACTTAGTAGATTCAGTCTTTGAATTCCTTCCCATCCGACAACAAAAAATATGATTTTCCCCCAAAACTCTTCGTGATCAGCAAAGTTCCATATTGACTCTGTGTGACACTATGTACATATGTACAGATATGCTTTCCACTGACCTTTGTTTTTGGCTTTTTAGCAAACCACATTCATTTCTACAAAAGTGCCTTGTAAATTCTCCGTTTTATAAGTGGTGAAACAGATAACACAATGACTTCAATGTCAGAAAAATCAGGCCACTTTGGCCGGTTTCTTCACCTCAGGTGCTGAAAAATGTTCCAGTTGGTCCAAAATCACGCATGTGTCGGGATCAACGTCCCAGAATTCTCTCGGTCCGTTTAGCTGAGCAAGAAGTTGAGAAATATACAAATGTAAACTGGTAGCAATGCTGCAGCCGACACGTGTGCAGAGTTCTGGTGCGTATCGAAGGACGATTTGGAGTCGGACAAAAGTTTCACCTTTACAGATTCCTATAGAAAAGAGAAATCATCACTAAACCTTTTAATAAAGCATGTTTTTATGTTAATAACATTGTAAAGTATATGAATATGGTAAGCAATCAGTATCATGCAATGGCAGGAAAATGGTCAATAAATGGTCCCAAGCTGTCACTGGGGCAGTACCTTTAAAGGAACACGCCGACTTTTTGAGACTTTAGCTTATTCACTGTATCCCCCAGAGTTAGATAAGTCCATCCATACCCTTTTCGTCTCCATGCGTCCTGTAATCCTGTCTGACGCACCCACTGCTAGCCTAGCTTAGCACAAAGACTGGAAGTAAATGGCTCCAGCTAACATCCTGCTCCCAATATGTGACAAAATAACGCCAACATTTATATGTTGTGTTTGTATAGTCACAGCATGTACAATTAACAAGGTCATATGAGACACAGCTATCTTTTAACCATATACATAGTGGGAACTATATTGTCAAAAGGTGAAGCACTGCTACTTGTGCGGAGCAATTAAAAGATGTCTGTGTCTAATATAAGCAATAAGATACGAGAGGCCGTGCTGTGAATAAGTAACGACTGAAGGGCCATTTTATTTATTATGACTCAACTTGTATACTTAAATGTTCTGATTTCTATTTATAAATTCAATACTTGGCTTGATGGCTACATCTGGTGGAAATTTTGTGTCAATAGCCCACTTAGAAATCCCCTTACTGTTAAAAATGCTGATGTGTCAAATACTTATGTCGTAAGTCGCAATATTTGTAGCAACAACCAACAATACATTGCATGGGTCAAAATTATCGTATTTATGCCAAAAATCATTAGGATGTAAAGATCATGTTAAATGAATACATTTTGTAAATTTCCTATCGTAAATATATAAAAAATTTATTTATACTTAGTTATATGTGTTGCTTAGGACTTAATTTGGACAACGTTAAAGGAGATTTTCACAACATTTTGATTTGTTTGCACCCCCAGATTCCAGATTTATAAATATTTGTATCTCTGCCAAATATTGTCCAATCCTAACATACATCAATAAAAAGCTTATCTATTCAACTTTCAAATGGAGTATTGATCTAAATTTAAAACAATTGACCCATATTGACTGTTTTTGTGCTCCATGGTCACATATACCTTCAAGGTTCTAATATGCACTCTTTGGTACCAATACGTGCCTCTGAGATACTAATATAAACACTTTAGGAGCTGAGGTGTACTTATTTATCAAAGGGCACAGCCCCAGTGACAGCTAGGGACCATTGTTTGACCAATTTTTCTCACGGTGTGTGGAACATGTCAACCACATTATTACCATTTACTACCTCATTACTGTACAGTAAAGCTTCCCCATCTGCCATTTTAAAGAGTCTTAGAATTCTAGAAATCTCTTCAAAACAGCCAAAAATGGTCCTTTATTGTAAGAAGGCACTTTTTTGAAGTCAAACTACAATGGTGGTACTTAAAACTCATAATAAAATGTCTAACCCTCACCTCTGTGGGTCTGGGTGGACTCAGAATGTCGTTCCGTTCAGTATCCATGGTGACGAACACAGTAGTCGGCCGCTGTAGCTCTTTGTCCGTCGCAGGGCCCGGCCGCAAAGATTGGGTCGAAGTTGGAGCGAAGTCCATTCCGTTCCCAAATGTCAGGAGAGCGTTCCCTATTCATGCAACAGACAACAGGACCACAGCTCTGAATAAAGACATTCTGGACCATCATTCGCAACCGCTTCGCTTATTTGAATTCTGGGCTAAGCGCGGCTCACCGGTTTTGATTCGGTGAATGCGAAATAGAGACAGTGAGCGCTCAGCATTCTCCTCAGGCCCGGCGGCTGCACCTGCCGCTCCGCAGCCCCCTCATTAACTCGCAGATGAGTGGCTTGACCAAACATCATCTAGAGAGCTGCCACTTGGCTGTCTGAGGAGTTACTGCGCGTAAGAGATCTTGTTTGAACAGGACTGATGTCGAGCGTATTGATGAAGCTCTATATATAATACATAGGGTGCTTGAGGAAGGTGGCCGAGAGCAGCTTGGATATTACTCAGAGATTCATTTATGCTTACAGCTCCCGAAACGACGTGGAGCAACTGTGTGCTTTGCACTTTAGAAGCTCTTTAGACTTTCTAAAGAGTGTAATGAATAATGGCCAAGAACAGAAGCGCTCGACTTCAGAATTCAAGAGCACCCCTTTAAAACTGAAACAGATGGGGCCGTAATAATACGGTACATATAATTCCAGTCAACAGCTTGAATGCACTTAACTGTGAGCTAAAGGCTCAGGCTCAAATGCTCAAAAATAGTTTTTAACATAAATATAGTTTGTATTTTGTGCATTGTGCCTACATACAGTACTGTATGTGAGCTACAAGTGTTCCTGTAGCTTAGTTGGTTTGCACAACAATGGTTGTGGGTTCAATTACAAGGAACAGAGATATTTTTATGCACATGCCATTTTTTTTCCAATACAGTCAGTAAGTAGACAAATTTTATTTACCCTTAACATTTATATGAAAGTGTGGATGTTTTTCTATTTAAATTAAATAAAATGTCAAAAGATACTTTAATATGTAAAAAAATATGCAAAATATGCTGTTCCAAATTATTAAGCAGAATGCACTTTAACCAAATATATAATGGAAAAAATGGATTAAATTGATCCAAATACAAATATCTGTCAAATTTGCTGCATGGACAACAAACACAATGTAACTATATTTACACAAGTTACATAATAATATATGAGCATATCTTTGACCAGCCCAGTCTCACAAAATTATGTAGTCACGTAATTTTTTATTCTTTTTCGTGATACTGTCACAAATTTCCCAATTTTTTTGTGATCGCATCACGAATTTCTGTTTATATGTCATTATCACGTATTGGTTACTCAACTGTTTTGTCCTATTTTCTTACCATTTTCGCTTCGGTTTAGGGTTAGATTTACATAAAATGACATCCTTACCCAAACCCAACTCTAACCCTAACACCACGCTACAATGGTTTAAATTTAGAAAATATTAAAAAAAAAATCCGAAAAAATAGTATAAACCAATACTTAAAATGACATCCTAGCGCAAACACCAAATCTAACCCTAAACCCAAGAGAAAATGGTTTGAAAATAGGAAAAAGTTGACTAACCATTACATGACAATAACACACAAACAGATATTTGAGATACAATCACGAAAAACTTGGAAATTTGTGACAGTATCACGAAAAAGAATAAAACAATTACATGACTATAGGTACATAACTTTGTGAGACTGGGTAGCTTTGACATGACTTTAACTCTCCCATTCATTAAACTTGTACGTATACAATTTTGTCTTTATTTCACTTGAAGACTCGAATTACGTTTCGAATTATGGTGCTGTCCACCTCACAGATCTATCATGTAATGATGCTCAACAGGCTCTTAATAGGACTTAAGATCAGAGGATGATGGTGGTCACACCTTGATTTCTTTCTTAGTTTATTCCCATATGAATGTAAATAGTCAGTGATGGTTTTTGCAGCATGGGATGGTGTATTATCCTCCATGAAAGTACATTTATTTCAGAAGACATGATTCCCTTTATATCACATTGTGAAAAAACATCTTTTTAGGAACTCTGCATATCATCTAGATGCCATTTTGACCCCCTCAGGGACCCTAAAGGGACCCTACCATCTTACTTCCCAATATTCCAGCCCAAATCATTACTCTGCCACCTCTCCTTGATGTTACAGTCTTGTTTGAACATAGTGGCTGTTCACCAACAATCCAGAATGACATTTATCTACATTATTAAGTGTATTATGGCATGTCAATGAATAAATAGTCTTCTTGTATTCTGAGCTCACAGCAAATGTTTAATTTTTGCAAGTTTTGGTTTAGGCGAAGGGTAGAAATACACACTTAGGGGCTGGACACACCAAAGCTTTTACGCACACGGCCGGCGCATGTTTTCAATTGTTTCCAATGGAAGCTCGACGTTTTTCAAATAAGCCAGCAGCTAGCGGTTTTCTTCCGCGCTGAAAATCGGCGCCCAGCGGTTTTTCCGCGCTCATCGCTTAGCGTCGAGAGTTGAAAAATCTTCAACTTTGGAAGAAAAGCTCCGCTCGTCAATGTCAGTTCTCACGCGGCCGTCCAATCACAGTGGAGGTGGGGCGGGACAAGTATCACCAACCGTCTCACAGCTGACGTATCAGAGCTACCAAAGCGCTTAGCTGAAGAAAGCTGGAACTCAGCTGAAAAACAGCTGGCATTCGGCGTTGTCTAGGCGTTTTCAGCCACTTTTAAAAGTTTTGGTGTGCACAACCCCTTTGCTGCCTTTTCCTAATATTTTCCTAAATATTTTAAAAAAGCCTTTATACAGTCAAATCTCTTTTTTGTTCTGTGAATCATTCATGAATCTTATAATAGTTCGATGATTTCTGTTTAGGTCCACGAAATATAAATTGTTATAAGAATAATTAGCTTTTTTGGATAATGCACACTTTTTAGAAAGATCTTTATTCCCATATTGTAGGAGAACTCCAACTTGCTTAAAGAGTAACTAAACCCTAAACCAACTTTTTTTACTTAATGATCTGTAAAAATGATGGTTTATTAGTGCTGTTCATTGATTTTAGTAAGTTTTTTGACATTTGGATATAAAGTGTTTCAATACTGCAATATATGGTGTAAAAACGTCTGAGTGCTGCCCTCTTCAGGTTGAACGGTGGCTACTGCAGTTGAATTTTCCTATTGGATGTTGGGTCCAAAAAATGACTCGTGACGTAAGCAGGTTCAAGCTCACCACGCCCTTGTTACGATCTCACCGCACACTTGGTACGAGCTTAGTTCGTCCTCTCTATCTCCGTTGGGATCTGCCCACTTTTCTTGCATTTTTCAAATATTGCCAGTGGGTGGAGTCAGGCTCTAACCAGGGGTTTAGTTACGCTTTAATAATTTGTAACAGCATATTTTGCAATTTTTTTAAACTATTAAAGTATCTTTTGACATTTTTATTTCATTTTAATAGAATAAAATCCACACTGTCATATAACTATTAAGGGTAAAAAAAATTTAAACTTACTGACTGTACTGGAAAAACAAACAAAAATGGCATGTGAATAATAATTTGGAACGCCGTGAAATTGCAACAATGTGTCTATGACATTTCATCTCAAATTTTTGAAGCTGTTAGAAAATCAGGGGTTTCAAAAACCTGGTGGTGCACGTACAGCATGCGTGCACTTTTCTGATGATGAAAATTGTGTGAAAAATGTATGAAAAATGGACTAAACTTTAGCCTCCACAATGCCACGTTGCATTAGATAAAAAATGTACAGCTCGCTTTAAACTTTGGATGGCTCACCAAAATACATGTAAGTAATTATAAGAATACATCCATAAATGTTACAGGCCTCTTACCTTGGGCTAGTTCTACATGTATAAAATGCATTCATATGACTGAATTTATTCCTAGTAAAACCACAGGCACTCAGTTTAAAAATGACACGAGAAGTCTGTCCTGCATCTGCTTAAATGGATTGTGTTTTTATGAAAAAAAAGTGAGTCAGGCTGACGTTTGGTTTTCTGTAAGGAGGTTTTAGGTTGATCTGACATGCTGTATAACAGAGCAAGCATGACTAATGGTTGATTGAATAGCAGGAGCAGACTCGATACACACAGTGCTGTGTCACTGTGAAGGACATTCAACTTTAATGCAACTTTCTCCAGCAAAGAATTATGGAAGCTTTTATTAGAAGCAAAGTGCAATTACAGTATGTCCCTAGGGGTGTTTAAAACCTACAATCACTGAATGGGTTACATTTTTTTACCAACTGCAGTGACTTAGATTTCCTTAGTTTTGTCAATGAACACGGTTGTGTTAAACAAAAACTACTAGTTTCAAAATTTTTTGGCCAATTTTCAACATTTCTATTGTGAAAATAACTTTTTTATCTATTTTTCAGGCTCTGAATATTTAGTGTTTAGCTTAGCAACAAGCAAACGACAGTCTGAATAGTAATGTTAAGCCCTAATCTGTTTTTATGTGTATGTGAACGAGTGTGCATGGTCAAACACACAGCCTTGCAAAGCATAGTTTTTTTGACTCGTACGTGTACACAGATGTTTAATGCATGTGCATTGCAATAAAATGCAATGCTCTCCTGGGCTACATACTACATTCCCCTGTACATGCATGCACAACTCACGCTTATAAAGTACGTGCGGTTACAAAAATCTGGCGGTATGTGTACTGTACTGTACGCGGACCCTCACGTATGTGTAAAAACGAGACTATAGTTCTAGCTGTACTCAACCAAGTTTGTTTTGCCTCAACAAACTTTCAAGGAGGCCTCTAAAACTCTTAAAATGATTTATAATAATACAATTAAAATACAATAAAACACACATTCAAATAAGATAAAACAACAAAAAATAAAGTGATTTCCTTGTGTTTGGTTTTTAGTATAATTTACAGTACATATTTTATTAATGCAAATCTCTAGATTAGTTCATCATTAGTTCAAAATTTTGAATGAAATGGCATCAAATATTATACAGTCTCAAAAAATGTTAAAGGGGTCATAGCATGAAAATCAGACTTTTTTACTTTTCAGTGCTATAATTGGGTCCCCAGTGCTTCTATCAACCTAGAAAACGTGAAAAAGATCAACCCAGTACATTTTTTTTGGGTACGTCATTGTTTACAAGCATGTGAAAAATTAGGTTGGTTAGATTTTGCCTGTTTTGTGAGGTAGGTAGCAATGCCAATAATACCGCCCCCTTAATCTGCATCATCCAACCACGGCACTGCACATTTAGTGCAGAGAAAAAGAGTGAGAGAAAAAATAATTGATAGCACAATTGAGTTTTAATTGCAACAGATCATCGATCAGTGTTTGCATTTCATCAAATTATTTGCATTTTAAAGGACACACACAAAAACGGCACATTTTTGCTAGGTCCTACAAAATGGGAATTTTAACATGCTATAATAAATTATCTGTGGGGTATTTTAAGATAAAACTTCACATACACATCATCATAAAACTCATAATATGACCCCTTTAAGCTTTTACACAGCTCTACTGGAATAAACTGTGTGGACTGGATGAATCTTTGTGAGTATTAATGGACTTTGAATCAATCACTTATGATGTTCTGTTTGGGTAGACGGTAATCAAAACTCATGCAGACAGTAAACAGTGCAGTAGCTCAGTAGGGTTTAGAACAGAGAGTCTATATATTACAATTAAAATATTATGTAACTTTGGTCTTTGTACTGTCAGAGTAGACACACTATGAGGTTTCACAGATCAGATGATGTACAGTAAAGGATCAGTATTGACTCACTGAGGCAGATGTTGTCTGTGAAGTAGTCCAGAAACTCTACACACTGATCTTTCAGGTTGCCACTGGCTGAGCATGAGCACCAGGGAGACACGCTGGATGTGGAGTTGTCCACGTAGTTTGGGGTGATTGGGCTGCCTGAAATATTACAAAAAAATCTAACATTACATATTGTTCATATAAAATACTATTGTGCCAACAACTGATATATAAAGCACAACTACAAGTGTGAAATGGCTTTTATAACAAACAAACAATTCAAATTAAATAAATAAATCAAAAAAATGTTTTAACAATTTTGTTTTTAATTTATATACATAAAGTTTAATTATATAACAGCATTTTATCAACATATCCTCCAACACGTACACTTGTATGATTGTTGTTATATCATTTTGGTCATTGTCAATTTCCCCAAATATGACCAATAGATGCGTTTACTAAATTAGCGCCTCTACTGGCAGCGGGTGAACTTTAATATATTAGGGTATAAAATTATATATATTGGGGTATAATTTTGCAATGATGACCTGTACTTACAGTAGATATAATTTTCAACTTAAATCTCACCAGGATTAATTGTATTTGACTATACATTACACTATTTTAACATTTAGGGTAAATAACGTATCAATTTATTTATTATATGATATAAAACATAGCATACATTACAATAGTCACAACTTTTTTCAAAAAGTAGATATTTCAAGTAAATCGAGGTCAAACGATCGATTTATATAAAGAAAGGATGCACAAGTGATCACACATTGGCTCTCGTGTGTCTCGTGAACGATTGCATCATTACGTTAGCTAAGAATGTGAAGCGCTATTGGCTGTCGTGACTGATTGCGTCATGCTCTAAAGTTCAGTTCACGTTGAATGAGATTGATGCACGTTGCAATAATGGATTTCTTCAAATAAAGTGATCGTATGGCTTCAGATTGTAAGGTTTGCAACACAAATTGTTTGTAATACTTTAACAATGTTTTTGGTCAATTTGTGCGATAAATACCTGTGACTGTACATTATAGTTGAGAAATGGTTGGGTTTAGGGTAAGGGTAGGGTTAGATGCTCCAAAATATCTTTAAAACCATAAATGAAACCATTTATACATTTACAAGTGCAGAAAATAAAATGCGTCCAATCTGACTTATTAGGCAAAAATCCTTAAAACGTAACCACAGGTTGTCTAAACTGATGGGAGTTAGAAGGCACTAATCCCTTACACGTACCTTGATGTTGTAATATAGTGCTTGCACAAACAAATGAGGTCATTATTTTTGAAGGACAGTCTGCATTTTATATATAACATATTTCAAATTTGCTACATTATGTCCAATGTATAACACAAAAAAATGTATTCGCACATTGGGGAAAGGTGAGTGCTGTGATGAATGACACAAAACAGTGATACAACTTATGACAAGCAATGATATTGATATGATACATCATAAGGTAGTTTGATATTGCAATTAAACTTACATTTCATTGATAATATGACAAGGATAATGAAAGCTACTTAAGAGTACAGTGTGTAATTTTTAGAAGGATCTCTTGACAGAAATTCAAAATAATATATAAAATGATAAAATCAGGAGTGTATAAAGACCTTTCATAATGAACCCTTAAGTTTTTATTAGCTTAGAATGAGACATTTTTATCTACATACACAGAGGGTCCCCTTACATGGAAGCCGCCATTTTGTGCCGCCATGTTTCTACAGAAGCCCTTAACGGACAAAATTTTTTACGAAGCTGTCTCCGAAGATGACATGCTTGTCTGGTGGTGGCTACCGTAGCTTCTCTCTCCGTTTTAAAAGCGAGGGGTGAGCAGTTAACTGAGCCATTGGTTGCAATTCGCAACCTCACCACTAGATACCACTAAAATTTACACACTGCACCTTTAATCATAAAAGAGAAAAAAGGCGCATTTTCTCATATTTCCATTTAAAAATATGTCTGTAGGTCCCGGGATAGATTATACCTATTTAAGTGGGTCGTAAATTGAAAAGTTTTGGAATCCCTGGTATAGTAAAAAAACAAAAAGCCTAATTAAAAGGACTTTGTAATAAAAAAGTATTGCTCTCCAGATCTTTAAAAGTGCCTTTGAAGTGTACCAATCTCTCACCAGACAACACACAGGTGAAAAGATATCTGTTTATTTGTGTACGGGAATTACAAAGCGTAACATTCCCCAAATATATTTCATCTACCCTGTTCCACTTTTAATGGACATGGTAAAAAACAGCTCCAACTTCAGAAAGGCTAAGATTTCCAATCACTCTCCATTAATTGCAAGTTGGGACCCTTGTGTTCTGTTCCCTTCCCAAAAATCATTCCTTTATTATCGCTCTTTCTTGTGTGCATGCCACCATTTCTCCATACAGTTTGGCATTATTTAGACACTTGGACATTATTGTACTGAATAAATTACCTATCAGTCCAGTGTATGCAAGGAGACAAGCTGCATAGTTTCCTTGTTTGCAGCCGGTGGGTGACTGCTCCTCAGATTGGCAGTCATACTGAAACTGGGCCAGACGAGACCTGTAGGATAAACAGAACTTTATACAGAGTACATACTAATATGCACAATTTAGGTACAATGGTTTACTTTTAAAAAATGTACCGCCCCAGTGAGCTTTTGTACTTTTTTATCTGAGGGTGTAACAAATTGTACAGAAGAAAATGAAAATATGTCAAGGTAATAGTTGACAAGACTATTAATTTTGTTATTGCTATTTATTTATTATATGTTTATTTTATCAGTTGCCCTTAGTATTGTTTGTACTTGCTGTCTGCCTGCGGACCAACCCGCCCTTACGATACTGCTTAATCTCCTTAGGTATGAATCACATCAATATTCATGACCAGTGACTCCCTTGCCTATCCCCTTTACACAACAAAAAGTGTCTTACAAAAGTTAAATCAATAAATTGTTTCATGTGAATGAGAGGCTAAAATGGTTTTTACATCCGTCTGCTGCAAATTCTTAAGATCCAGCACTCAAACGTCTTGTGAACAAATGTTTAGTATGTGTTTATTGGCCTTATTTCAGCAACTTAGATTTTTACTAACCATGCATTAACATAATTTACATAATTGTACATGCATGTTGCTCACATATTATTGTAGCACAGTTTGTTCTGAATACAGTGTTATGTGATATTTAAGCAATATCGCTCGAGTAGGAGTGTGATATAGCTCTATGTCATCACGGCTGTGATTAGGCCAGAGGCACGAGGCCGTAGGCCGAGTGCCGGAGGCAATCACAGCCGTGATGATATAGAGCTATATCACACGACTCTGAGAGCGATATTGCTTTTATACAACAGTTCGACGGCACACGTTTGAAAAACGAAAACAAGAAAACAACAACGGAGTAATTTTAAAAGCCTCTTTGTTTGAGAACTACTTCTTCCGCCACGGATTTGAGGGCGGCCGGAATGACCGGTAACAATCTCATATTAACTCAATGGACGGATTCGCCGTTTTTAAATATTACAATTTCTTGGTCACAAAGTGTAGTTTTAAGATTAGTTCAGTCGAGAATATATATGTATTATATTTAAATCTGCAGTCGATTAGTAAAGATAGCGCCTGTTTGAACGTTTGCTTAGTGGGCTACATCTTTGACAGGGATTCCCTGGCTCTCATGTTGGCCTGATGATCAAAAATTAGATCAAATCAGCAGTATTTGGTGTCATGATAAAACTAGTACTTGTTTTCTTATTCATATTTAGTGTCTTTTGTGTTGTTATTGTTTTGGCGCGAGGTAAAAGTTAATAAAACTATACTTCTATAATGTTACTGTTGGTTTACCATTTTATCTTAACGCGATACGAGCACTCGGTTATAATTAGACTTCGTTTTTGTCAGTACTATATAAAACTGTTTTTTATAAGTGTCAGAGAGATGTTTTTGCATGCTGCTTATAAATATACCAGTGGCGATATCTCATAACATGTTTTAATAGTCACGTCGCGATTAAATAAATTATCAATGTCCACATTTAAAAACTGCTGTGCTTACCTGCAGTTCCACGGTGTTTTCGCATTCTGATAAGAGATATAGCTCCAGAAAAAAATTAGTGTTTAAGTTACATTAGTTTCCAAGTGTTAATCGTCCACACGATGTGACAAGACATTAATCCCATTAAGTTTAACGTAACATCCAAGAGCGCTGATCTTTGATGGAATAATAACTTCCGATTGGGGATTCACAGACTGATTTATGAGCTAGTGAACTAATGAGACACACGGAGAGTGTTTAAAAACAGGGCGTCTGTGTTTTTCCATTCAGAGATGAGCCTGTTTAGGACCTCCATTCACTAGGTGGCGGAATGATACGAAAGGTGAAGCGGTTACTGTGCCGTTATCAGTACAATATCGTATAGCTCTTAGCCAATCAGATTCGAGAACCAGAAAGAACTGTTGTATAATAGCCATTAATGTGTGCAACTGAAAAAAGTAAGGGCATGTCAAAACTTCTCTAGGGCCCAAAAACACCTTCAGACCCCAGAGGGTTAAAATCTTTTTCTTACACCCCAACACCATTTTAGCAAAAGATACTCTTCTTTGGGTTATTCACAAATACATGTGGCACTGCCGTTTCTCATCTGAGGATCCAGAATATAACACCCAATGTACAAGAAATGTAAAATCTATTCAATATTAAGAGAATTATGATTTTGATCTAAATCATGTCACCCTTGAGTGTCCATAAAGTCGTTCCATAACATGACTCTATAATACTTTCTCTTCTACAGAGAGCTTTTGAAAAGCCAAGGCTTCCTTTACCCAGAAGAAATGCAAGGTGAGCAGATGTTTAATCCCACCACCCACACCGTACCCTACTTGATCATTCACAGAGCAGAGAGGCTTCAGAAACTGACCTGCACACGTAGTCGGCCTTGCAGATCCTCAACTGGGAGAGGCAGCTGGGTTTGTCTTCTCCCTCATAGGAGCAGCTGGGGACTATGGTCTGTCGACGTCTCTCCGAGCAGGCCATGTCACTGCAAGGGCAGAAGAGCAGCTCGTGCGTGTACTCCGCCGGAACCCGGTCAAAGAAACGACGCAGGGCCTTGTTACACCGCGACCGGTTGCAAAGGCCCGACTTGGTAGACGGCTTGATGCATGTCGACACATACTCTGTGCGCAGTTTCTGGCATACGTCGTCGACGTTGCAAGCTTTGGCTGCATCCAGACAACGGTTCACTGTTGTCATACCAACATCAGAATCTGTGGGGAGCGAAAAACTCTTTGTTCAAATAGAACCCAGGTGTGATCTGTTTTTCAGTATCGACAGTATAGTCAATATCCAGTATATCTTCGTCGGTTGCCATAGCAACCAGAAATGGAAAAAGATGGAAAACCTGCTCATGTACATTGTGACATTTCTTCAACTTATGAGGCGCATGAGACAGAGCAAGCATCAGATGCCTTACAGTATTAACATATGCATGCAAAAAAAAGGAAAACTTAATGTAGTGTAGTGTGGATTGAGTTTGCAATAATCAAATTTGACATATTTACCACAGAGAACTAAAGTATTTTAGTGAGATATGGCAAAAAGTATAAACAAAGCCTAAAGTTCTTCAATAATCCTCTGCATCTTAGATAAATCATCAATAAAAGATGCATCTTCTGACAAACAGTTACAGTCTCTCTGCGTTTTGGCAATATGATACCATATAAAACCCCCTGCAGACAATAATTTTATTAGTTAAAACTCATCTTTGAGCATCATAATAGCATAAATAAAAGTTTTACTTGTCACAGTAATTTCTTCATGCTCAACTTGAATGTAACTGTACACCCTTGCCTCATTTAGTATATGTGGATCTATGAATATACAAATTAATCCCCACCTCTACTGTTTTGCACCATCTCAGACCATAGATATATATTTAAATAGATGCTACAATTTTTTTAGTGCTAATGTTGGAGCATGAGTCTATGTGGCCCCCAAACATAATACAGTGGTGTGAAAAAGTGTTGGCCCCCTTCCTGATTTTTTATTATATTCAGATCATCAAAAAAATGTAAATATTAATCAAAGATAACACAATTAAACACAACATGAAGTTTAAATGAGAGCTTTTATTATTAAGAGAAAACAAAATCCAAACCCACATGGCCCTGTGTGGAAAAAGTGCTCTCCCCCCAAACCTAAAACTGGTTGGGCCACCTTAAGCAGCAATAACTGCAAACAAGCATTTGCAATAACTGGAAATGAGGCAGCAAAACAGCCCCAGACCATCACACTACCACCACCACCACCACAATATTTTACTGTTGGTATGATCTTCTTTCTCATTTGTTCCTGAATTTCTTTGTATCTCAACATGATGTAGCTTTTGAGGATATTTTGGTTTACTTCACTTTGTCAGGAAGGTCCTATTTAAATGATTTCTTGATTGTGAATAGTTGTGGCAGTAATCAGGCCCAGGTATGGCTAGAGAAACTGAATTCACGTGTGATAAACCACAGTTAAGTTATGTTTTAATGGAGGTGCAAGCACTTTTCACACAGGGCTGTGTGGGTTTAGATTTTGTTTTCCCTTCATAATAAAAACCTCCATTTAAAAACTGCATGTTGTGTTTACTTGTGCTATATTTGATTAATATTTAAATTTGTTTGATGATCTTTAACATTAAAGTGTGACAAACATGCAAAAAAAATTTAAATCAGGAAGGGGTCCAACACTTTTTCACACCACTGTATTTATGGCTCAAAATACTCAGCAATGGTGCTGAATGATGAATTTTAGGAATGCACCGAAAGGAAAATTCTTGGCAGAAGAAAATGAAAAACTCAACCGAAGGCCGAAGACCGAATACCAAACTATTATTTTTTAAATGTTCCTAATTATTTTACCAATTTTCTCACCATTGCATAAGTTACATTTTCAGATTTCACATTATTTTCAGATTTCACATTATTTAACAATTATTTTTTTTTACATTCCAGCAGTTATTATAGGGACTTACACCTGGTCACTTCTCTAATCAGCTATAGACTGTTCCATTCACATTTGACCACATAAATGAGTCTTGGCTAAACAGATATACAGCGTCTCTTCTATTCCCGCACGAAATGCAAATACACTGAAAAAAATTATTCATTCAATTTAATCAATTTTTTTAAGGTAAGCGGTTGCAATCAATTTATTTAAGCTACATTTAAACAAAAAAAAATGTGTTGAACTTAATCAATTTTATTTAGTAACCCTAGTATAAAAAAGCTTAGTAATTTCTGCCATATTTAATTGTGCTACATTCTCGTATATTATTTATTTATGACTGATGAAAAATTATTAATTGAATTTAATAATTTTTTTTAAGGTAAGTGGTTGCAATCAATTTATTTTAGCTACATTTAAGAAACACATTTCATTGACTAACTTTCAACATTTTTAAGGAAATTGTTTGCAATCACTAACCTTAAAAACAATATATAAAAATGACCCTTAAATGGCTTTGCAAATACACCAAGTGGTAAGTTTAATGTTATTTTTTAATGTCAGCAAATGTACAATAACAATTTCTTTGTGTGTACAAGTGTTTAAAACAAGTGCTCACTGCACATTCACAAAATAAAAAATAAAAAAAAAACACAGATGGAAAGAGGCCACAATGTTTGTGAATCAATAAAACAGCACAAAAGTCAAAAACAGTAGTGCTGACTTCACACATTGCACAATAATTATTTAAAAAAAAAAGTGTTACATTTTTACAGACAACAGTTATGAATCATTAAAAGCATTATTAAAATGTTTAAAACTACTGATTCCCAGGTCTTAAATGATAAACAGAGTAGACTGTGACATCTGGACTAACATTTCATGCTGAGCATGCACATACATGTCTGCTACAAAATTTCAGTATTAAAGGTGCAGTGTGAAATTTTTAGAAGGATCTTTTGACAGAAATGCAAAATAATATACAAAACTATATTATCAGGGGTGTATAAAGACCTTTCATAATGAACCGTTATGTGTTTATTGCCTTAGAATAAGACTTTTTCATCTACATACACCGAGGGTCCCCTTACATGGAAGTCGGCATTTTGTGCTGCCATTTTTTTTACAGAAGCCCTTAAAGGACAATTTTTTGCTAAGTTGTCTCCAACGATGACATGTTTGTCCTTCTCTATGTGTTTCAAAAGCGAGAAGTGAGCCGTGGACTAAGCCGTTGGTTGCAACTCGCAACCTCACCACTAGATGCTGCTAAAATTTACACACTGCACCTTTAAAACGTTTATCAGTCCTTGAATTTTTGGGGAGAGCTTTAGAATCCATCTGCACAATGAATTTCTAAAAAATTTCAAAAAAGTAGTATTTTAGTTCTTTGGGGTACGCCAAATTAAGCACATAGATTGTACCCAGCATCAATGCAGGCTTGTGCCACATATTTGAGCTGCTCAAGAATCATCACTCCAACAACGATTCCAATATCGTCATAGTCGCCAAGAACACCTTCTTTCTTTTTGATTACACATATGTCCATGGTGATGTTTTCCAGGTCTTTCAATAAGTCATCTTGTTGACTGTCCTACATTTAAATAAAAATAAGCTGTTATTACAGATTGTTCTGATTCATAACACTTTGACAAGTCTACAGGCAAGTGTAATTACAAAAACTATGACACCCCTGTTGCCCATATATTATACAGTGCCCTCCATTAATATTGGGACAGAGTGCACACTTTGAGCTGTATTTAGAGGGTATTCACAAATTCCAATTTGTCTTTAGGATTTAGGAATTACAGTCGTTTAAATGGGCCAAATGTAATGGGACAGTTGAGCTGTAATGGACATGAATTTTGTATTTGTTAAATAATTTCCTCATATATGAAGCATGTTGTGATCTAAAGTTGAAGTTTGGCATTTGGACGCTGTGGCTGTAAACACACATCATGTACACAATTCATGTCCATAAAACAACTTTTAAGCGATATATATATACATACATACACACACACACACACAAATATATATATATATATATATATATATATATATATATATATATATATATATATATATATATATATATATATATATATATATATATATATATATATATATATATATTTATATCTGTGTGTGTGTGTGTGTGTGTAAGCAACTCCGAGAAAGCGAAAACATAGTGGAGCTGCAGGTAAGCACTGCAGCTTTTAAATTTGGACAATTGATAACGAATTTATCGTGACGTGAATATTAAAACACGTTATGAGATATCGCCACTTATATATTTCTAAGCAAAAACATCTCTCTGACACTTTTAAAAAACTTTTATATAGTACTGGCAAGCACAAAGTAATAAGCGAGATAATAACAGACAAGGCCAACATCAGAGCCAGGGAATTCCTGTCAGATGTAGCCCAGAAAGGGCGGTGGTCAGCGGGGCGAGTGAACACTGACGTCCGCTCTCTGGTTCTCACGTACCGAAGCTTCCTTAAGCAAACGTTCAAACAGGCGCTCTCTTAACTTATCGACTGCATATTTGAATATTATACATATATATTCTCGACTGAACTAATCTTAAAACTACATCTTCTGACAAAGAAACGCTAATATTAAGAAACGGCTTGTTATGAGATTCAAAACAGCCGAGTGAAATCCGTGGCGGAAGAAAGTAGTTCCCAAACAAAGTCGCTTTTAAAATAACTCTTGTTGTTTTCTAGTTTTCGTTTTTCAAACGTGTGCCGTCGAACTGTTGTATAAAAGCAAATTCGCTCTCGGAGTCGTGTGGTTAACTTATATCGTCACGGCTGGGATTGCCTTCAGCACTCTGCCTGGAGGAGCTATCTTATAAACGGCGTATTTTAAGTATATAAAAATATTCACGGTAAAAAAAAAAGTGCTGTATTACATGAAATATTACTTACTGTGCAAATAGACCGACTGAGCAAAACTCCGGGGCTGAAATATCCCGTCTTCCTTTCCCTCCGTCACCGTGCACCTGACTGGAAACTCCTTTTAGCACCAGGGAAAATGTGCATTTGTGCGCATGCGCAAAGAACCAAACTATTTTTTTAAACTGAATTTAATAAATTATAATGACTTGGATTTAAAGCACATATAATTCACTTAAAACCTATTAATATATATTAATTAAAATCAAAAACTTAAATAAAATAATTAAAACTAGCTAAATTGAATTATGCTTCATTTAATTGGGGCCATAATCATTTTTTTCAGTGTAACTTATTCATTACTCTGCCTTAAGAAACTTGCAACAACACTTATATAGCACTGTATTTTGAGCAGCACAAGCAAGGGGAAAGAGTGAGAGACGGCGGCAAGATTGACAGGAGATGACAGAAAAAAGGAAAAAGCGCTCAACAAAGTAGTCTAACAAAAAGCTTATTGTTAATAAACCATTTATTTCTCGTTTAATGTAAGCATTGTAGGATTTTACTGGTTTTAGGAAGTTTTTATTACATACTGCTGACGCTCTTCATTGATCTATGACATGAGATGAAGAGCTAAAATCTCTCGTTCTCCATGCTTGTGCATTAATCAGACAAATACCCAGGATTGCCACCGCCGTGTTCAGGGTGTCTTGACTTTAAATGATAAATGAAACTTTCCTGGACACTTTAAAATGCTTAACAACATGTTTGCTGCATTTGCGCGTTTCTCACTCTGCGTTAGTTGCTATTTGATTGCGTCATCAAAGACCTCACTGTTCGGTAAAATTGATTCAGTCTTTTCACTTGTTCGGCCGAAAGCCTAAAATTAGTTTTTTGCTATTTTCAGCCGAAATAATTTCGGTTGCCGAACATTCGGTGCATCCCTTAAATTTGCACATGATACTTGTTAAAGCATATTAAACAAAACACAGACATACACAACAACAAAAACTTGAGACTTTTAAGGTTCTTCTTTGATTATGTCATAATAAAAGTTTGGTGACATCAGATGTGGAATAAATCTACTCAAGAATGTAGCTAAGAAAGAACGAATACAAATTTTTTTTGGAAACTCATTGTTCCATAAAATCCTTTCAGTTCTCCATCATCATTAAATTGAATGTGGCTACATAGGAACACACTGTGAGGTTATTGGCAAAGCACAGTTAGTAACTAATGTACGGTCAGTTAAACCTGAGAAAGAAAAAAAATCTTAATTTAATCATGCCTTCCTATTTCTCGCTTTCGATTTCATCATTCACTGAACACCTTTGTTGATTCATGTAGAGCTCATGAAGCAGCGCTTTGACAAACAGAATATCTACCACTGAACAAAAACAAGAACATAACTAAAAGACATTACAGTGAAATGTTCAGAGCAAAGCTAATACACTCCAGACAAAGGTAATACACTATATCAAAAACTACAGTAACACTTTAATGTAATGTTTATAAGACACTGGGGCACTGTGACATTATAAGGAATGGAGATTATTGTACTTTTCAATTTCAATTGGGCACAATTTCAATTTTCCAATTTCATACCGTAGTCTGACACAATATATGGTCTAAATAAACATGTATGAAATATTCAAGTATGAGTGCCACAGTTACACATGACATAATTAAACATGTATTACTTCTGTGACATGTATCGTAACTTATCACAAAAGCTTTGTCCTCACACACTCCAAAAATATGAACCATTGGTTTAAATTAACCTAGAAAATGTCCATGTTTGACCCAAACATGGGTTAAAAACATAGACTGTAAAAAAAGATGGACGTAGTGTCCATGACCTCACCCATTGGTTTCTTAAGATCGTTTTTGAAGCTTAAAGTAGGCGTTGCCTGCCATCACCATCTTGGCCGTGCGTCATCGCGCATCATTCGCGGATATCCGAAAATGGGTAAAGAGGCGGGAAGTGGGTGAAGCTGGTGTGTCTGGTTGCTGAAACCACGCCCGCCTAGCTCGATTCTAGTGACCGCAGTTGGAGTTCACCCCTCACTCAATTGGCCACGCCCCCTTAATTATGCAGAACTTTAAAGCTTAATATAATTTAAACTGAGGAGTTAAAAAAATGTCACCCCACTCACAGTTGTCATGAAGGGCAAACTTAGCTATAAAGACCAAAAACTATTTTTGTACCAGGCTGTAAACACATTATTTCCTGCTCTAAAGTTGGCCATTTTAACATGGGGGTATATGGAAATTGACTCCCTTTTGGAGCCTGCCTCTAGTGGCCAGTCGATGAATTGCAGTTTAAGTATTGGCTTCATCAGAGAGATCGGAAGGTTGCCCCTCGGTTTAAAACAATCTGAAATTTTAGCTTGCAACAAACCAGCACAGGCTAATTTTAACCAAACATTTGGGTTTCTCCATATTTTACCCAACCTTGTGTTTAAGAGTGCACTAAAGCTCATATTATTAAACAATTGCTAAAACACTTTTTGCATTCGCATTCAACAGACATGCTTACCTGCAGTGATGGAGGCCAGACGTACATAGTCGAATCCTTTCTCCACTGTTGCATATGGATAATTCTCAACCAGGTTAAGCCCTGAAAGAAAAAAAAAACATTTTCTAGTTTCAAGAATAAAGGTAGAATAGGGTCTTTCTGGTCAGGCTGATTTGTTTTGATGGTTTAAAGAAGTTCACCCCCTGACTATTCAACAGAAAACTAGTTTAATTTTGATGGAAATGACACAAGCTACTAAAACGTTGGAACCAATACATAATTGTATATAAACAATTGCATGAATGTACCAATTTGCAATTTGTACAAAAAACACGTTTCTTATTACATTTTTTCATTATAATTTTCCACTCTCTGACACTTAATTGTGTTTACTACTGACTAACTTTAACACTTCTTTTAATATAAATAACTTCTGTTTTGATTGACTAACCTTCACAAAGCAGAAAGGACAAAGTTGCTGATTACAGTAAAAATTGCTTGGTTATTGTATAGTGTATAGTGTTTGGTCAAATAAAAAAAATGTTTGGGGGGTCTAATTGTACTTCATTCATTTAGTCTTATTAACACAGCTAAAGAGTTGGATTCCTCATGTCAAACATGACAGAGTATTTCTAAGAGTTTTTTTTTTCGACTACTGAATCAGTTGCGTAAGCAGTGCAGAAAGTACAGTGAAAGTCCTTATATGGGCACTTCCCCTGAAATACACACAACCAAGAGTTGACACAAAATCAACGTCACCAAAGATGTGTGTTGTTATTTGTGTGGGAAATTTAAGCTTGTTCAGCTTTCCAAAGTACCCAGTACTATGTTTTGTGTGCGTTGCCTGCACGTGACTCCCTCTGCCCGTGGCATACCTCCAGGAGCTCTGTTGTTTGTTTGTTTTTCGTAAAGTAGCAGTATAGCTGAGCTGTCTTTAATAAATCTGATAAAACTAAAGACTTCTCGGAGATATGAAGGGTGCAATATTACCCTAGAATTACTCAAGATTACGATGTTGGGAGACATTAGTGAGATATTAATGAGATGTTGGTGTTACTCACCATGTATGCCAGACTGGTGTAGACTCCAGTATATGCTAAGACAGTTCTTTTCTCTCTTCATGCCCCGCTTACACTGGCAGCCGTGCAGAGGACTGGACAGCAGGGCCGACACCGCGTTTGCACACTGACTGCGGGCCCCAGGGCCGAGCTTTATGCTGCCGTTACCGGCCACGCACTGCCGCAGCGTCCTGAGACGCGGACTGCAGGTCTCATCGCTGGAACAGCTGTCTCCGGCTATAAGACAATCTCTCCCCGCAGACAGCAACACCTGCAGAGCTAAAGGACACAGAGGCTAAATTTAATAAAGAAAGGATTTCGTGAAAATCACGCAAACGTGGGCGGTGTATTTCACTTCAATCTTTAGGTTATAAAAAATCAATCATGACAATATTCCCATTCTCATATGTAAGAGGCTAGTTGGGCATGAAACAGTGGTCATCAGACGCAAACACAGCTATCAAATCTCAATTAGATTTTACAGGCTACTCTCAAACACCTGCACTTCATTAGATACAATCCCATCCCATCTGCCATTCAAATGTAATTCATTTTTATTAACTAATCCAGGATTTTTGTTGCCAGCAGGCTGAACTATATGTTTTTTTCTATAATCTCAAAATATAAAGAGCTCTGATGCAAAAGCCCTTAAACCCACCACGTTTTGTTTTTGTTTTGTTTTTAAATGGATAGTTCGGCCAAAAATGATATTAAACCCATGATTTACTCACTTCAAAGCCGTCCGAGATGCATATGTCCATCATTTTTCAGACGATGACATTTTCAGTTATTTTAGAAAATGTTTTAGATCTTTCAGTTAATCAAATGTGAAGTCCAAAAAATGTGCATCCATCCTTCACAAAATAAATCCAAACGGCTCCACGATGATAAACAAAGTCCTTCTGAGGGTAATCCGCGCAGTTTCATTGTAGAAATATCCACATTTAAAACTTTATAAACTAAAATAACTCGCATCCGGTAATGCCGCCATCTTAGTCGCATCCGCATTCAGGATGAGAGCTTACGCAGCGTACGGAGGTTTCTCTGATTGTGCTCTGTGCCCCCACCCTCCGCATTTGTCATACGTCACTAAGAAAAGTGCGTACACTACGCTAATGCTCTTTCCTGAATGCAGAGGAGTATAAGATGGAGACGTTACCGGAAGCTAGTTGTTTTTGTTATAAAGTTTTAAATATGGATATTTCTACAACAGCACCGCGCGGATTACCCTCAGAAGACCTTTATTTATCATCCTGGAGCTGTTTGGATTTATTTTGTGAAGGATGGACTTGAAAGTCGTGGACCCCGTAACTTCACATTTAATTAACTGAAAGATCTAAAACATTTTCTAAAATAACTGAAAATGTGTTTGTCTGATAAACGATGGACATATGCATCTCGGACAGCTTGGGGGTGAGTAAATCATGGGATTAATATCATTTTTGGCCAAACTATCCCTTTAAAGCTAGCATGTCCTTAAGAGGGTTTTGCAGCGAAAGACAGTCAAATTTGTTAAATACCAATGACTAAAATGACATTTGTAAAAATGATACATTTTAATTACAGGCCAATAACCTTTCACTGCCATTAAAGTGAAATTACTAAATTGAAACATAAAAAAGTCAGATGCACTCAGAGGGTTTTGCATCTAAACTCTTCATTATATAGACCTAGTGTTTTCTTGTAGCAATGAAGTGTGTTTGCTGTGATTACTGTCAATAAAAAGACACCCGAGTAGATGCACTTCAGATGACTTTGAGACATTCTAAGCCATAATGGTCGATTTCATTGCAGGAAGGTTGCCAAAAACTCTCAATCAGGTTTATAAACAATCAATAAATGGAGTTCATGCACTGAGGAAGATAATCTGTGATCGAAACGGTGCTACTCAAAAGTAAAAGTCCTCCTCTTTGCAACAAGTAACCTGTGTTTATTTCGGGAATGGTGTGGGGCTTTCTGCAAACCTAATCTTGGAAAGTCTTTTGGGCTATGTAGCTGTCACATTTTTATAAGACACAAATCATTAATGAAATTTTAATTATAGCACTGTTCAAAGTTATTTCAACCGATAACATGACATGTTTGCACAAGAAAATTTGTCTGTATTAATTTTAAAAATAGAGACTAATAAGGAAAATGACTCAAATCTTGAGGTCAAAGTCATCATATGGTTCTAATCCTGGAAGCACAACTTGCATTGCGACTGTTTTTATATAAAATACAACATGTGAGACTTCAAGCCGTTTCCTGGCGTTAGATACGTAAAAACCAACAGGTTGCCACAACATCTGTTAATCCACTGAATAAATTGCATGAGAAATTAGTCCTGAACTAAATTCAAACAAAATATGCATTATTTCAACAGCTTACAAATTTATGCATGTGCTAGCATTTTACCCTAATGACAACATCCGAAAAAAGTTTGAATCGCAACCAGATTTTTGGACGGGGCTAAAGTAAATTAAATGCTCAATGCTGAAAAGCATCATTGCACGACTTTACATCGTTTTTCAGTTTTTCTGTGTTCCTGTCTGTGATCGTTTTTTAGCAGTAGTCGGGAATAGCAGAACCTGTGGGCAGATATTTTATACCAAGCAAATTCAAAGGCTTTCTGACAGACGCAACCATATGCAGACAGTTTTGTGGAGGCAGAGAAGGTGATGTATCATGACTACAGACATGAGAATAAATCAAGATGACAGCGAGCAAAATGAGAC
The DNA here is from genome assembly GCF_027580225.2 of Misgurnus anguillicaudatus. Taxonomy (NCBI): domain Eukaryota; kingdom Metazoa; phylum Chordata; class Actinopteri; order Cypriniformes; family Cobitidae; genus Misgurnus; species Misgurnus anguillicaudatus. The sequence goes on along the minus strand of NC_073352.2, from coordinate 11,391,737 downwards.
TTTCTATATCTTATTGAAGCAATGTTCAACATTAATGCCTCAGATGGATCAGGGAGGGAAAACTCGGCAGCCCGGCCACACTTGATCAAACCAAACGGGATGAGACAATTCATTATTTCAATTAAAACATTCCTGCTACCCTCCACCAGGCTAGGTGCATATTCATGAGACATTGCAGTTTTTACCTTCACTATGTGTAATTTCTGTTCTTTGTCTATTGGAGATTTATGATAATGACTGAAAATTGTGGCCATGGGGGAGCAACATTTTAGCAAATTCATATGTGAGAGAGCAAGAGAGCTTGTTTGTTAAGCCCTGAACAATTGGCCCTTGAGACCGGCTCCTGTAACGTGTGATTATCATTTCTGCTCTAATGACTAGAACTGCACACTGTGATGAATGTGATATTATTTTCCTCATTATCCCAAAAAATCTGACATTCGGATCAGGTTCGCTAACTATAGTTGCAGAGCGCAGTTTTAAGGCAATCAATGATATAAAGCCATTTAAAATTTTCTTTTACTGTATAACAACCACAAAAAGGCCACATACAGTATAGTATGCACAATCAAGGCATTTAAAGTCCAGTTTACACTAATAAAACAAGCATAACAACACGCAAACATCCACATTTATGTACATGTAAGCTAAGCAATAAAGTATGAGGGTGCTTCTGTGCTGTGAATAAGTCATGGCAGAAGAGCATTGTTAGGCATGATGCAGAGCGGATCACACAATACAAATATTTATATACTTATAAGAAGTAAAATCACTAACCCCGGTTTCACAGACAAGGCTTAAGGCAGCAGTCTCCAACATGGTGCCCGCACAGAGTCTGTGAGATGCCCGCCATAGCACATTCTATCAATTTTAATATTTATTTATTAATTTTTTTTAAATTAGCTTGGCTTCTTTTATGTATGTTTATAAATAAAATAATAAAATAAAATCAACAAGTAAACAAAAAAGTTTTGAGTAGACTATTTCAAAAAGTAGCCCTCCAGACTGTTTTAACTATTGTGCTCTTGCTCACAAAAAGTTTGGAGACCCCTGGCTTAAGGTAGTCCTAGACTAAAACACATGTTTGAGCTTTCTCAACTACAAATAGCTTGCACGTAAAGATCTTAAAATATGCCAGTGCATTGTTTTGTCTCAAGATACACACCAGTAACATATATTTCTAAGCCATGTTTATAAATTTAACTAACGGTACATTCATACGTAGGGTGCCCACTGCCCACCCGTCCCGCGTAGCGCGTGCGCGCACAGCGTTTGAAGCCCAATTCATGCGTCCCGCAAATTGAGACTGTGTCACAGATAATCAATGTTTGTTTAAAAAAAAGTTGGTCGCTCTATATCCTTGAGCCCCAGGCAGCCAAACGAACATTACTTGACGGTTCAGGCTCGCTCACCACTCGCACGCTACTGTTGCCCCTCAGTTGAACTACTGACTAGGTTGTTGTCAACTTTTTCGTTGTTGTCATGACAGCGCAGTCCGCATGCAGCCACGCACGTGCATAACTTTTATATGTGCGCTTTCCAATTTGAAAATGGAGAAAGAGACTGAGTCTGACTCTGCACCGCCATCATCAATTAAAAAGAGAAGGTGTGGGTACAAGACATACTGGGAAAATAAATATTTGTGGCTGAAAGTCCTAAAGGTGTCTCCAGAACACTGAACAGTTTTTTATCCTCCGCCTCTTACTAACATGCAAGTTCACCATCCTTCCTCCCTCTTCTCATTCCGTGAACTCCTGGAGTTGTGAGTTAAGACTTTTTTTAACTGTTCCATTGTTGTTGAGCAACTACAATTTGTGATAATTCTATAATTTTATATTATAATTTATTTAAAGTGAATAAATTGTAATGAAAAATAAATTAAATAGCTAAAGTAAATCGTAAATGGAAGTGCAACTGTCAATTCATTGAATGTTCAAAATATTATGAATCTTTATAAAAAAAAACATTGGTTGGCCTATTCATGAGCATACATCAGCAATTACACGTTTAGGGGAATAGGGCATTATTAATATGCTATGTACACAGCAAAAAAAAATTTCAAGAAAGAATAATCTTAGTATTTTTATCTTGTTTTCAGTAAAAATATCAAAAAATTCTTAAATTAAGATGCTTTTTCTTAAGGAGCAAAATGACCCAAGAAACTAAGTCTAGTTTTTAGACCAAAAATATCAAATTTAAGTGATTTTCTGCATAAAACAAGGAAAAAATCTGCCAATGGGGTAGGCACATTTTTCTTGAATTTTGTGTTTAAGAAAAATGTTCAAGATTTTTTGCTTATCCCATTGGCAGATTTTTTTTTTTGCTTGTTTTGTAAATTTCATATTTTTGGTCTAAAAACTAAACTTATTTTCTTGGGTCGTTTTGCTCATCAAGAAAAAGCATCTTCATTTAAGAATTTTTAGATATTTTTACTAAAACAAGACAAAAATACTAAGAAATTTTTTGTAGAAAATATTTTTTGTGCAGTGTAAGGTGGTATGTGCTAAAAATGGGTAAACCACTATCAATAAGTCGGCCCGTGAGTTGGGTGCACCGTCGGGCCAGGGAGTGTCCCACATTGTCCCTCAGAAACACACCCCTTGGCTTATTAGCAGGTGGTCACCCTATTCACACGGGACAGAAGCATTAAAGGCAGGATAGGCAGGAATTATATAAAAAAACTTTTTTACTGTCTTTATATACCAATATATACCAGTAAAATGTAATCCATTCACTCCACCCCCTCCCTTCAGGGTTTCTTCTAAAGCCACGCCCCCAAAACACATGAACGCGCTGGGAGCAGCATTTACCTGAGACGAGCGGAGAGGAAGGAGCGCAGTGCATATAATAACATCATGTCACAATCACATGTAATAATACACCTAACTTTATCACTAGGAATATAAACAGATAGGACGCCTTTTAGTACTCACTATTAATCCAGTGTTTTGCATGGAAGAGTTTCCGTGATTAAAACGTTGTTGACTCTGATGAGGACTACACTCCGGAGACAATACCGCTACCGCATCATTGACTCGAGGAAAAGCCACGCGATATTTACTCTCGTTTGATTGCTTCGTTTATTCCTTTGTTTGCCTTGTTTGCCTTCGCTGACTGGATATGTAGGTACTGTGAGTTCTGAATGCACTTTCTCTGCCATACTTTTGCTCTTCCTAGAGTGCCTCGTGCACGTTCGAATCAATCGGGTGTGCGCATGTGTGGGCAGATCCCATAGCAACAGGGGTGGTGCCATGGTTGTCGTGAAAGGTCTACAGAGACTCGAGTTTTATACTCTCTTTTTCAGAGTACTTACATTTTAATTATGTATTTGTATATAAAGACAGTTTAAACAAATTTGTAAAAAGTTTTTTAGATAATTCGTGCCTATCGTGCCTTTAATGCTTAACAGAAGGCTTGTCTAAAGCGTGGCCAACAGCCAATCACAGTGGTCGCACCACATGCTACGGTCTTCCATAAATGTAATTGGCTGGCTCTGCCTAGGTTATTTGCAAAAGGCGGTCTAATTGATTGACGCATACGTTGCCACTTGAAAAGTTGACAAATGTTCAACTTCTGCCACGAGCAACGGCATTGACGGATCCACAATTCAGTTCGGCAACGCATGATGTCGCCCATTAAAAGTGAATGGGAAGTGTTAATGCTTACGCCCTGTGTGAACGTACCGTAAGGCCTCGTCCTGGCTTTAGCTAAGCTTTATGTGTGAAACCGGGCCTAAAAGTCTTCCTTCCGCCGGAAAAAGAATCCCTGACAGACTGTGAACAGCAACACATATGTTTACATTGCTTAGGGGGCGTGTACACCAAAGCGTTTTTGTCAGCAGCCGGCATATGTTTTTAATTGTTTCCAATGGAAGTGTTTCATAAACGCTTTTCAAGAAACCCTCTATGTTTTTTCTGCACTCAGCACCCAGAGTTGAAAAATGTTGAACTGGGTGAAATGCTCAACTTGTCAATGTCAATTTTCACTCGGCCGACCAATCACAGTGGAGGAGGGGCGGGACAAATATCACAACAACCAAACAGCACATCGTTCAACTACTGATAAACAAAGCAGAAATATCAAAGCAACCAAGCGCTTAGTTGAAAAATACTGGCAGGCGCCCCCCGTCGGTGTTCGTCTGCCGCTTTTAGCCACGTTTAAATGCTTTGGTGTACATGTCCCCTAAAGACATGCTGCACCGTGATACACAGAATTGTTGGGTGCGATCATAGCTGTGTTTTATCAAAGATAATGGATATAACAAGTCTGAGCACTGCTATTAATATGAATAGGGGACAATGCAACACTCAATATGGCCGCTATAGCGATTGAAGTCCCGCCTACTAGTAAAAGGAACCAATCATCAATTGATAAAGACTGGAGAGGGGCTATGTGCAGACTCATGTTAGTTGTTTGCCAATCGGCAGCAGCCATGTTTTTTTTACATGACGCATTATACAGATATAATCTATCGACGATAGTCAGACATATGGCCGATAGCGGGCCTTAATGACAAAAGTTGGAATGTTTGCCCATTATAGTTTTAAATTATTATCATCATAGTTTCACATTAACATGCACATTACATGCTTTTTCTTGCATTACACGGTTTGTGGGCTTCACTTTGCGCGATAGAGCTTGTAACGCGCAGGGCATGAATCCCTTCTCACACCTGAGCTTGTAATGTGCATGACTCGGACTCTTCCTCTAACATGAGCTTGTAATATGCCCGGCTTTGACATTTCCTTGCACTAGAGAGGTTGTTCAGTGTGCAGGGGTTTAAAACCAGCGAGTGTCTTGTTCCCGCTCCCTGCCATGCAGGACATGGCCTGGCCAGAGCGCCTGGCCTTTAATGAAGCCCTCGGATTAATGGCATCAGTTTTAAGAAGGTTGCAGTCGTGACAGTGCTGCCCTTAGAGTAAATCAGCTTGGTTTTTTTTGTCAACCAATCAAGTGCACTGTCATAAATGAGTAAAAAATAAATGAGTAAACTATCGCCCCCCAATACTATTGTGTATCGGCGATCTCACAGGCTGATGATAGGACGATCTCACAATGGGGCATATCGCCCAACACTTCCTGAAACCGATCTGAGAATATCGGAATCTATGCGCTTTTTTCCTGCTTACAGTACACGTTTGTGAGTCATATCTGATCTGTGCCAAATTGGAAATTAGCCACTTAACATGCAGTCTAAATGCGGCCTTAGAGATATCTGTATTTCCCCATTTAATTAGATAGGACTTGTATGACTAAAATAACTGCCGGAGGCATTGCAAAAAGGCAGCTGAGCGGCACAACTTCCCTAAAGGGACTTTGGTTTTATCGTAAATAAAACAAAGCTATTGACCAATCAGAATCAAGGACTGGAACTAACCATTTTCTAAAAATCTATAAAAATCAGCGGCCATCCTATTGTGTATTCTTGTGAAGAATTTTAAAACTGAATGTCATTGCTTTCTAGAAAATACTTTTCTACTGACATTACAGTTAAATTATACAGGTGATAGTTCCTTGGAGGCATAAGTGGTGAACGAGTGCTTGAACTTCAGATGGAATTGCTCACGCTTACTTTTTGCTAGTTTTTACAACTTTGTTGGCAGGGAAAACAGCGGTTCTGTTTCATTTTTAAACCTCATCCTTTAGTTTGTCATTGTAAACAAGCACTCTGATCTGCAGAGACCCATAATTAGGGCTTGATTTCATGGAGGTGGGTGCATATGGTACCCAATGCACCTTAAAATTACCAAAACATATAAAAACCTAGTATCACAGCAAAACATTTGACATTTTAATCAAGTTTTGAGTTTTAAGTATACTGTAAAAAATATGCAGCATGAACTTGGTTTTACAAGTCAATTCCACCTACTATTTTAATTTTTTACTTTATTTTTTAAGTTAAAGTAACATAAAAATATATGTTGATTTGACCAAAAGCTGCACACTTTTAACAGGGTATTTTGCATGCTAAATGTAAAAGAATGAGATAAGGATAAATGATGAGAAAAACCATTGACTGTGCTTTCTAGCGTATTACGATTAACTAGAAATGTCTCTTTTGAGCTGGTTCTTGAAATTAATTGTTTAGAAAGAAATTCAAACTTTTTAAGAAGAAGTGGAATCAATCAGATTATACATTTACTAAATTTCTATTTGATTTTTTTTAAATGTCTAATCAAATCAAGCAGACAGCTCTGAATGTAAAAACATTACTGTAGGCTTACCGTAGTAACCTGGGGTTAAAAACACGTTTTTTGAACATGGATATTTTATGCAATGGCTCAGAAATGTTTTTGTGTTCATTTTTTAAGAAACCAGATTCAACCAGAGTGCATTTAACAAAACATGAGCTGTACAACTTGGCTTTCAAACCTAAGCTGTCGGTAGTGCTTAATTTGAAATGCTCCTTTAAGCACCTATATGTTAAAATAAAATAAAACATTTTTTCTTCAACAAAGAGATATTTTCTATAGAGTCTGCATGTTGTGCGTATTATTGAATGAAAAGGTCTGCTCCACACAATATCTGCCCTTCATACACCTGCAGTCATGCAGGCCACCGATATGTCTGAAGGCGCGTGACTTTCGAGTTCCAGTAAATGCCTATTCATACGCTTTCCTTTCAGAAACACGGTTAGGGGAAACAGTTTGCTTATGTAGGTGAGCAAAAAAAAGATGAAAGATGAAAATGTAAGGCTAGCATCCGAGTCATAAGATAATTTAATAATATTTGTAAGCTAACGCAAGACATAACCAGCACGACACATCCTTGAAAGCTAAGAGGAAAGCATTAATTTGCTCTGAACATTAATGTTCCTTCCTTTTCTTCACCTTTAAAAAATAAAATATCCTGCCAGGGAAGTCAGGCTTTGCTTGATTGATCTAACTGATGTAGACTTTCAAAGGACTCAAAACAAGGATTTGAATAGCAGAGAATGCTGTGTGTGCTTGGCTTTATTATTTTGAATAAACCTTTAAAATAATAATAAATCTAATCCAAAATAATCACGAGACTATTGTTTTTAAAAAGTCCATTTAATCAGTCCCTCCAGAAAAACGCAAATATGCGATCGTATGATTCAATGCATAATCAGCCAAAGTCTGCATATTTATGTGGGGGCTTTGTTTTTTCAAATACGCCGCACTTTTGCCGCATAAATTGCAGATATCCATGCACAAAATATGTCAAGCTTGCATGCTTTCACAATCACATTCTGGGATGTAGTATGCTTGCTTATCATAGGAAGTAATAAAAAAATGACTCTTTTTTAAGGTAGTAGACTAGTGAGAACAGGGTTTTGTGGGAATCACTTTTTTTATCTTTTTCATCCAACCACAGTTTTTGCAAGTTCCTGCAATTTTTGCAAGTTCCCGCAATTTCATCGCATAAAATTGCATGAATATCCCGCATATTTTATCACATTTTTTTTAAGAAAACGTGCCGCAAGATCAAGGATTTTTTTCTGGAAAGACTGTTTAATGAGTTCACACTATTAAATGCTGTTTTTTAACCCCATATTGGGTCAAAAGGGACAAACCAAGCCACTGGGCTAAATTACACCCCAAATATTTAGTTAAAACACGCATTTTGGGTTGACACAATTTGAATTACGACCCAACGGCTGGGGTTTGTCCCTTTTGACCCAAAACTGAGTTAAAAATAACCCAGCAATTTTTACAATACACAGAAACAAAATTCAGCATTGTGTGTAATAACTACTACTTTTAAAGTTTTATTGTTTTGAGAACAGGCGCCCTCAACTCCCATGGCCATTTGTCCATTTTTATCAGTAAGAGGATTTCTAAGTGGGCTGTTGACAAATTTCCACCAGATGTAGCCATCAAGCCAAATATTGAATTCATACAAAGAAATCAAAACATTTAAGTATACAAGTTGAGTCATAATAAATTAAGTGAAATGACAGGGAATAAGTATTGAACACATGAAGAGAACAAGGTGCAAAATGGCATAGAAAGCCAGGAGATCACCTGAAATCTGTCAGTATTGAGAGAGAAACCCTGCCCCCTATCAGTACTAATTGATATCAGCTGCTTTAGTCCTAATTGAGGAGATTTCTGCAAGAGCCAAGAACCACTCGACCAGAACTTCAAGTTGTTTCAAAGAAAACTATAAGCAATGCACTGAACCGCCATGGCACCCATGCATGCTCACCAAGCAAGACTCCATTGCTAAACAAAAAGCATGTTGAGGCTTGGTTAAAGTTTGCGAAAGAGCATTTGGAGAAGCCTGTGGATTATTGGGAGAATAGAATGGTCAGATGAAAGCAAAATTGAATTTTTGGCAGTCATTCTACACACCATGTTTGGAGAAGAAATGGCACTGCCCACCACCCCAAGAACACCATACCAACAGTTAAGTTTGGGGGTTGAAGCATCATGGTTTGGGGCTGCTTTTCAGCAAGGGGTACTGGCAGAATTCATATTATTGAAGGCAGGATGAAGGGAGAAATGTCTACCAGAATCTACCAGAAAGCTGAAAATGAAAAGAGGGTGGAGCAAAAACAATGATCCCAAACACAAGGCCAAGGAAACAATGAAGTGGTTTCAAGGAAAGAAAATCAAGTTGCTTCAATGGCTCAGTCAATCACCTGACCTAAATCCCAAAGAAAATCTATGGAGAGAACTGAAGATCAAAGTTCATAAAAGAGGCCCAAGGCACCTTCAAGATTTAAAGACCATTTGTGTGGAATAATGGACCAGAATCACTCCTGAGCAATGCAGACGACTGGTCTCTCCATGCATACAAGAGGCGTCTAGAAACTGTAATCACCAACAAAGGCTTTTCTAGAAAGTATTAAATAAAGTGTATTCAATACTTATTCCCTGTGTCATTTCACTTTATTTATTATGACTTAACTTGTATAGTTAAATGTTCTGATTTCACTGTATGAATTCAATATTTGGCTTGATAGCTACATCTGGTGGAAATTTTGTGTCAATAGCCCACTTAGAAATCCCCTTACTGATAAAAATGCTTATGTCTTAAATACTTATTTTACCCGCTGTAAGTGTTATTATTGGCAAATTAAAAGTCAAATAGGTATAAGTGAAAATGTATTTTAACTCCGCGTTCCTCCGTGTACTTTCTTTTTTACGTAAACGTCAACAGTCACGGATGTTACTGAAGTCCCACACATACCCGTTCTTTTGTTGTGAGTCTGTGCATGCGCACGTGTTCTGTAGTCGTAACTCTGTGTAACAGCAGCAGTGTATTCTTTCATATTTCTACATTTGCACCAAATTGTCTGTGCTATACACGAAATACAATAAAACTATCACTTGTACTTAAAATAAAAAAGCGCTCATAACAAAACAACACTCATGAGAAGAGCAACATCACGGCCTCAATGGAAATGTATGGTGATTTTGTCGATGTTGTGTTTTTAGCAGCAGTTAAAGAAACAGCTGGTTGGATTAAACAAGGAGTTACTGGGTCGTGGGTCGTTACTGGGTCGTGTTTAGTTACTATTTACAACAGAACAATTAATATGTAAAAATAGCATTCAGTTGTTTTATAATGCAATATAATGTGACAGATCAAAGGGTAAAACATGACGCGATGATGTCACATATATGCTAATCGGTGTGTGACGTCATCACCGCCACAGTCTCTCAAAATTCTGTGGGAAACACTGATGACCATACACATCAAAGCATATACTGTAGGTTGGCCTTTCGCAGAACAATCCAGGTAACTTTAATAAATCTATACTTCTCTAAACACACACTACAAACGCAATGTGTTTGAAGCAGCTGGTGGCTTTTCCATTGTAGAAACTGAGAAGCAAAATTGCTCAGCATGAGTTGTATTGATCCAAAAATGACAACCTGTTTTCTGTAAGCCCCCCTAAGTGGGCCTGTGATTTTAAAGATGAATGGTACAATTCTGTGTCCATTTCAATCCTGATGATTATTGTCCAAAATCAGCATGGGCTGATGTTGAATAGGCTGACCAATATTTGACTCAAACCAACTAGGGAGTAATTGATCAAGTCTGATTTAAGGGCAACCACAAATAAAGTTCTGGAAAGAGATTATAAAACATTTAATATTTTGGCACATTTGCACAACTCAAAAAACTTCTTTAAAGGTGGGGAATGGAACTGTCTTAACCAGTGATATGAGTTTGGACTAAATGGACATTCTTGTTTTCAGAAATAGCAAATTGGAGGAGAGTTTGGGAAACTTGTTTGCTAAATGATTATTTTTAAAACACCGTTTGGTGAATCTAGTGGTGCAAAGATATCCAATGCATATAATATCCAATGCATATAAAGGTATGAATTTTGGAGAGGCTATCCAGCAACCTAGCTTTGAAGGCATAAAATCTCACCCTCCTTTCAAAGCGCTCTCCAAAGCCATGCCTCCTAAAAACACATGCACAAAACACAAAAATTCGTATTTGTTTTTGTCATTGTCTTGTGTCATATTTTGTTAGTTCAGATAATCACTTTTTGCCTTCCATCCTTAAAATGATCAACGATCCACACACCTTTGCAGGAGAATCTGAAGAAGAGGTTATAACTTCCCAAACAAACCTCTTGGAAAGACAGATAGATAGACAAGTGTAGCGTGAAACTTCTCTCACCGTTTCAAAGTGTGTCAGCTACTGCTGCATTGGCAGAAGCCGAAATAGACACCATACATCATGAATGCAAATGAAGTGCTTGATTTGACATTTCCAATAAGCCTGTCTCAGTGTACCAGTGGGTTTAGCCAATTAACCATGTCAGTAATCAATTCCTTCAGATCCCTGTGCTAAGTCCTCACTTCTCCTCGCACATAAATCAAAGACAGATTAGGCGATCAGTTACCCAGATGCACCAAACTAATGACCCACTTTAGAAAAGATGAGAGTGGAAATGAAAGTTAATGGACTTTAGTAGAATGACACCAACAAAGCCCCTTTATATCTTCACATAAAGCTCCCAGTGAGGAGAGAAAATAATTGTTTTACAAAACTGAATGTCAGTTTAATTATAATCAGGTGGGGGAAACTGGTTTAACAAGAGTTTAAACAAGTTTAAAATCAGGTGTTTGATGTTAAAACTACTTTTTATCAATTTTTTTGGATTTTATCAATTCCGATTTCGCTTAACAATTTAGTTTCTTTTCCATTCTCAGTTTCGATTCCAATGTGGTATAAAAGAAGACACCATTTAGATACAAAATCATGGTCATTTAGCATACCTTTTTTGCTGACTGTTATGCAAAATAATAATTTCTGAGCAAAATAAGTATGCTAAATGGCCATGATTTTGTATCGAAATGTTGTCGTCTTTTATACCACATTGGAATCAAAACTGGGAATGAAAAAGAATCGGAATCATTAAGCAAAATCAGAATTGATAAATCCAAATGATACCCTATTTTTACAAGAAAAAATAAATAAATACACTCTATTTTTATTACAATAAAAGTGTGTTAACTAATCTAATTGATTACCATTTGTATTACCATAGTTTAAAAACATATGGTTACTATTTTGCAACAATTGTACATGTGTGATTTCTGTGGTTTTACTACAAATACCATATTTAAAGTATGGTTACTGTAGTATAAACAATGGTTAATTTTTCATTAGAACTATTTTAATCTAATTAAATTTTAGCTAGTAAACGCAGAGGTCACACACAGGCACATTAACTGATGTGATATAAAAAAACTGATGCAAATTGTCGTGGGTCAGGTCCTCACAGATAATGTGAACAAAAGAACCGGATTATCCTAAACTGCACATGTAGGAATTTATAAGAAAAAATAATATTTTCATTTTACACTCACCTAAAGGATTATTAGGGACACCTGTTCAATTTCTCATGAATGCAATTATCTAATCAACCAATGCATTACGGGGTGTGGTCCTGGTCAAGACAATCTCCTGAACTCCAAACTGAATGTCAGAATGGGAAAGAAAGGTGATTTAAGCAATTTTGAGCGTGGCATGGTTGTTGGTGCCAGACGGACCGGTATGAGTATTTTACAATCTGCTCAGTTACTAAGATTTTCACGCACAACAAATTTTAGGGTTTTCAAAGAATTGTGTAAAAAGGGAAAAACATCCAGTATGCGGCAATCCTGTGGGTGAAAATGCCTTGTTGATGCTAGAGGTCAGAGGAGAATGGGCCGACTGATTTAAGTTGATAGAAGAGCAACTTTGACTGAAATAACCACTCGTTACAACCAAGGTATGCAGCAAAGCATTTGTGAAGCTACAACAAGCACAACCTTGAGGCAAATGGGCTACAACAGCAGAAGACCCCACAAGGTCTTGGCTACTTTCAGCAGGATAATGCACCATGTCACAAAGCTTGAATCATTTCAAACTGGTTTCTTGAACATGACAATAAGTTCACTGTACTAAAATGGCCCCCACAGTCACCAGATCTCAACCCAATAGAGCATCTTTGGGATGTGGTGAAATGGGAGCTTTGTGCCCTGGATGTGCATCCCACAAATCTCCATCAACTGCAAGATGCTATTGTCATGACTGGGATGCAGGAGTGAGGAAGTGAGGACGCAAGTGCAGAGTTTGTGTGAATAAATAACATTTAATAAATAAACTAGAAATAAAACATGAGAATCAAAACATGGCAGGTACGTAAAACACAGGAACAGATACATTTTAACTGGAACAGACATGGTAGAAACGACAATGATCCGGCAAGTGCACATACAACAGACAGGGGTATATATACAAACAGACTAACGATACACAGGTGTGATGAGGCAGGTAATTAATTAACAAGAGTCCAGGTGATGATAATCAGAACAGAAACAAGACATGACACGGATCAACCGTGACATTAACCCCCCCCCCAAAAGGTGGCTTCCAGACACCAATAAAAACAAAACAAAGTCTAGGAGGGCTACTCAGGGGGAGGGCTACTCAGGGGGAGGGACGGAGGGTTAGGAGACCACGGCGGTTGGACCGAACTGGAGACAGGACGAAACCTGACGTCACCAGCACGGCCAATACTTGAACAGTCTCAGGTGGGCAGTCCATAATAGGAACCGACCTCGAAAGTTCAACCATCGCGGGAACTGCTTCAGAAAGTTCAACCATCGCGGGAACCGACTCCGAAAGTTCAACCGACACAGGAACCGCCCCAGAAGATTCAACCATCCTGGGAGTCAACTTCGAAGATTCGACCCATAAGGAAACCGACGAGGACTCAATTGGCCCAGGAATAAACTCCACCCGTCTCGGGGAAACAGCCTTATAGATCGCAGCAACCATCCCGGGGAATAAATCGGGCATGGCCGCGGCCGATCCCAGAACTGCATCGAGCCCGGCGGGGGTCATCCCAAGAATCGACCCCGAAGATTCGACCGTCAGAGGAACCTCGACCACAGACTCGAGCCTCCCAGGACCCGGCTCATGTATTGCGACAACCACCCCGGGCAATGAATCTAGCGTGGCTGCCGCTTACTTGAGCCGAGCCTGGAGACCCGAACGTTCGCTCTCCGCTGACTCCAGTAGGTGTCAGGACACGGCGGACAGCGCATCCCGACGTCCAAACTCGCTGCGTCCTTTACTGGCCGGATCATTGTCATGACTGGGATGCAGGAGTGAGGAAGTGAGGACGCAAGTGCAAAGTTTGTGTGCATAAATAACATGGCAGGGGTATATATACAAACAGACTAACAATACACAGGTGTGATGAGGCAGGTAATTAATTAACAAGAGTCCAGGTGATGACAATCAGAACAGAAACAAGACATGACACGGATCAACCGTGACAGCTATCCTATCAATACGGGCCAACATTTCTAAAGAATGCTTTCAGCACCTTGTTGAATCAATGCCACGTACAATTAAGGCAGTTCTGAAGGTGAAAGAGGGTCAAACACAGTATTAGTATGGTGTTCCTAATAATCCTTTAGGTGAGTGTATAGTAAGGATGTGATTACTGACATTAAGTATTCAAGTCAACCCCTGTGACATTGGGTTTAGTGATGATTTGGTTATTGTTTTTGTTTTTTGCACAATTACCTTTGTACGAATTAGCCAACTTGTCAAATATGTATGACTTCTCGTGAGATCAGGCAGGAAAAAACAAGATGCCACATCTTTGCAGAAACCAGCACAGTCACAATCACTCAACTGGGCACAAATCTCACTTACTGACATCAAAGGAAAATAAATAGCTCTAAGAAAATTAAGACAGCAAACATTTTAAGACATTTTAAAAACGTGGGAATTACAAGTATACCGATCTGTATGCAGCACATCAAACATATTTTTGTATACCAGAGATGCAGCCCAGAGCAAAAGACAGATTTGCTTGTACCATGTTTTGATAGAGAAGTAATTTCCAAAGTCAGTTTCAGGGGAAATACATCTTCCTCAAGCTTCATGAGAAAATAAGAGACATGTTATTATCTCTTCAATATAGTGAAAAAGTTTCATAGTTAATAACTTTTTCCAACCTCTTACATACATCTCTGAATCAAGCATCCTCTACATACTGAACCTGCATAAAAAGATGATGATTTGTTGAAGCATGTCTGTCATTTCCAGTGTCAGTTTCCTAATTTAAAACAAACGTTTAAATAAATAATCTGTTAAAAATCATAATTAATGGTGCAATTTTATTCATAGTCAACCATATGGTCTTAACACTGAATGTGAATAGGCTGCATTTTAGTGCTGGTTATGTCTCATTTAGCAAAACAACTTTTTTGTTAAAGTAGCAATGAAATAGCAATGAAAAACTGTACTTTTGTTTTGGAATATTGTTTAATTATATAATCTGCAAGTTTATTTAAAAAAAAGTCCCCTTATAATCTTTAATTAAAAATGCAAATCTCCTCCCCTCCTTGAAACTATCTCTTTTTACTTCCGGTCATATGATATGGCATGTGGGCGGGGTCCAGGAAAATATCAAAGTGATTAGCAAATAGCAACATGACCCAACTTCCAACGATCCAATCAGTTCTCAATTGAGAAATTCAAGTCCAGCCCTACCTTTTTTCATTTCAGAACTCGTTTCACTCGGATATTCCCTACAAAAATCTTAAAATCCCTCTCTCGAGTAACACGGCAGACGAGCAAATAGCATTTTATCACCCAAATGTGATGAAATACATCAGAAGCATGCAGAATGGAAAACACATTAAGGCCACCTAATGTCTTCTAACAGTCAACGTAAATTAGACCTTGGGTCTTGTAAATGTCATTAAAATATAATGTCGATAGCAAATCTGAAAGCAAATGCTAATCAGCCTGTCTTCTCGAGCATTGAACAAGATGGCCTTGCTTTAATCAGTACATTTACCTGTGGTACATGTTTATTTCCCATGGCTTACATCCATCAACACAACATGATTGCTGATTTACAGTATCTGTGGACAGCACACAAGGCATGTTACTCTCATAATCTCACAAAAAAGCACAAAACTGACTTCTTATTTACTGTAGATCAAATAAATTTGACTGCACATGGTTCGGGGAATGTTTATGAATTCCTGTACATGTGTCGCACTGCACTAAAGACTCTTGAGACTAAATCTGGGTGGTATGTATATACCGTTTGACAGTGGAAATGTGTTATTTCATGCAAATGGTATACAGTATGAAATACTTGAAATACTGTCCGCTCATATTTCAAAATATCAATCGTAACTTGTTTTGTGTGTTACAGATATGATTTCTTTCAATGTCACCACTGCATGGAAGATGAAACAAAATGAGGTCTCTTTATGTGGCTGTAATTGCCCATGCATATTTCCAGGCTATCAATATTTTCATGTTCGGGACTAAACGTTTATTTCAAACAATTGCAGCGCAACAGTTCTGGGCTACCTGCCAAAATGTAAAAGAACAAGGTGCAAGGCAGCATGCATGCACCCAATAACACGTCAAAGCATGCATTCCTTCTTACTGACCGTGAAGAACCTAAAAACTGTCTTGAGTAGGAGGAACGCACAAAGGTTGCAATTAGTTTCACACAATTGGCTTCTTCAGAAGGTGAAAAGCAACATTCCTGCCATTAAGCCGAGCTAATAAGTGGGAGGCCGGATTCTGACAGTGAGCATTTATCCCTATTGCGGGAATAACAATGGGATGATATGAGGAAAGGACAAGCCTGATGATTTTGTCCGTACTGACGGGGCTGCTCTGCTGATGCCAGGTCGTGCTGTAGGCTGCTTTAATGAAGCCATGCCATCTAGACTTCCAGGGTGCCTTGTGGCAAGAATAGAGAAAAATTGTCCTTAAACACAAAGGGGTAATTTCCCAGACAGGGTTTAGATTAGTCCAAGACTAGACCTTAGTTATATTAGGTAATTTAGTTTTTAAAAACATTTTTTATATAAAAAATAGGACTGAAAAAATTTATTTCGTCCAGACGGATAATAACGCGTTAATAGTGTGTTAATAACACGTTAATAACGCCTTAATAACGCGTTAACAGAAATTCATTTTAACGACGCTAATTTTATTAATTTGCGATTAATGCAACGTGCAATTTCTCATTTCGTATCATAGACATTCTAAATATTTTTTGCTGATTCCTTTACTAATAATAAACATACATTTGCATAAAGCATCCATATTTGTCCATGCCCATGTTGATTAGAATATTAAAAACTTAAAAAGCATTGAATTAAAGCAACACCAAAGAGTTTTTTACCTTAAAATAACATTTTCAAAAAAGTTTCAGTCGTTTATCCACTGGAATTTGCAGCCCCCTTTCGGCCAAAACCGCACTAAAGAAGTTTCCACCCGTCGGGTAGGGGTCCTGTAGTTCGAGTGAAAACTACAAAAACTTGCTTTACGGCAGACCTACAATCCAATCAGAGCCAGCTTTGCTGCAGTAGGCTAAATTATTTACGACAGTGGTAATGGACAATTCCGCTTCCAACCTGTAGGGGGAGCAATGAGCAAAAACTCTTTAGTGTTGCTTTAAGGTAAATATAGAACAAATGAAATATTTTAATAGATTGACAGCCCTAAAAAAGCAATACCGGTGTACATCTGCAGACAAAACAATAGCACAGATTTATGTTAAGAAATGTCAGTGCAAGATCTTTTTAAAGTAAGAGCCTGTCCATACGAAGATGTGTTTAGCTGTATGCATACACATTTTTTATTGAATCGGCATTTCATCCAGATGGATCTGGCATTTTGGGAGTCTGATTCCGCTATTTTTTGAAACCCAAAGTGGATAAATCTGAAACCGACACCCTTGCATCTTTGTGTGCACAGCCAATCCTTATTTTTTAACCTTTTTCTATAACACATTACGGAAAATGCATGGAAAAGTGTGTAAGTTAGGGAAGCTCAGATCAATCGGCCGCAGATCGGTATCATCTATAACGGCATTAAATGACTCGATCAGTAATTTGCTGATCTCATGAAACAATCTTTCTGTTTACTTTTGTCATCATAGGCCTCCTGAATTTGGCTGCAATTGGACACCATTTTTACGCAATGCAAGCATTTTTACAACCTGTTGCTCATGTTTGACCTGCAAATTTAAAGAGATATGTTTATTTTCTATAAGGACCAGTGCACGTGTACAGAGCGATCTCTATCACGTCTTAAAGCTACAGTATCCTAATTCATCTCTCAATAAAATCACTCTCTGCTCTTCACTGAAGAACGGTTGTACTTTATAAGAATGCGTGTATATTTAATTCATACACTGAAGACTGTGAAATGTTTTATTTTTATTACTTTTAACAGACATAAGCCTTTTTAAAGGTATATTCAATGAAACGTAACTTGTTGCGATGACACACGTTTCATCTCTAACACACGCCCCTTAAGGCATTGTTTCTGCCTTTTCTCACATCATACACATTTCTAGCGAAGACTCCGTGTTTACGTAGAAAAAAATTAAGAAAGAAAGCAAAGTATCTGATACATTTGGAGGTAAAATTTGATAAACATTAAAGAATAATAGAATCAATTCTTATACGCGTGCGAAAATTATTCCATTGTAATTGCCACCTGTACAATTCTTACTCTATTATTGTACTTACTGGTAAAACAATCTCTCTTACCCATCGGGACACATAAACATTTAAGTGTGAAAGGGGGTGTTTGTATTTGTATTCAGAAGAGATTGCCTTCTTAATGAACAAGTGTTTAATTTGAGCCATTCTCCTGATTTACAAAACAAGCACTGATGAAAAAGTTTAGTTCAAATAATCTGCAGACATTCATGCATGCGCTGATGGCTCGACAGGTTGAAGCTCAACTCCACCCCTCTCAATAAAGCGTTTCGTCTGAAGACAGCGACTGATGGCACAGCAGCATCAGAATCTGTTTAATAATGATAGCAATTAACTTATGGTCATATTGTCCTTCACTGGCAGAGATGACGTGTGTGACTCATCTCATTTTTTTCCAGCTGTTGTGGGGTGGGGAGACTAATGTCATTAAAATATAAGCAGTGTAGAGTTGGGCCTGCGATGAATGATTGTCAGGGTAAGAACTGAGCTAAAAAATGATGCTCTCTATCGCCAAATAATGTACATGTTAAAGGGATAGTTCACCCAAAAATGGAAATTCTGTCATTCTTTATGAGTTTGTAACAAGAATGTTTTTGATCAGGTAAATAAATAAGTAAATAATGACAGAATTATTATTTTTAACATAACTCAAATGAGTGCTGTCTGCAGTGGCGGCGCCAGGGAGGAGCTAGGTGCTGCTGTAGCTCCGGCTATAATATCCATAGCACCCGCACAGCACCCCCAAGAAATGTCTGTAATTTTTATATTTTTATTTTAATGTCATGTTTGAATAGTGTTTTCATGTTGTTAAAAAAGGGAATTAAATAATAATTCAAAAAAATATATTTTTGTCTAAAATATCATGACGCCCAAACAGGTGATCTTCTTTGGCCAATGGGTGCAGCGCCCGGTGAACTTTTGACCTTAACGCACGGCAGTTTGTTTTTGATAGCGAGTTTGGAAATTTATCCAAGTAAAAAACACCAAAATGGATACACCAAAAACTACCCGAGGAACAGCAGTGGACACACTAGGACCAGTAATCTGGCACTTTTGGCTATAAATACGGAGAGAACGAGGACCCTTGACTGCGTCAACATCATTGATTGATGCTGTTTTGTTGTGAAGACGTCTATGATAAGTGCTTGATTTTCCCCTCTGTTGGCTATTACAAATTGAATTAATTTGGTGGTTAAAGCACAAAGCTTGGCTCTGCATTGTTACATCTATAGGGTGCCCATACGTGTCATTCTTCCCGGACGCGTCCTGTCCAGGATTTCGGTGCGTCTTCCAGAAGTCGTATTTGTTGACCGCATACGCCATTCAGTTAAAAACATAAATTTAAAGCACCTTCTCTTAAGTGTTGAGCATCCCCATAGCACCTGCACCAGAAAATCTCTGGAGCCACCACTGGCTGTCTGAGGGCAGGACAGTGTATGGCAAATTCTCCAGAAAGAAAGATGAGTGCCCTGTCTAATGAGACACTTTGAGCAAGGTATCTGGATGACCTAGTACTTCCGGCTAGATTTTGAAGTGTGCATTGGATAGACACTTTACTATCCTGTGAGGCCACGCAAACTTCGAAACTGCTAAATTCAAAAAGTAATATAATAAAAATACCTTAAGGGGTTGTGCACACCAAAGCTTTTAAACGCAGCTGAAAACGCCTGGAGAATGCCAAATGCCAGCTGTTTTTTCAGCTGAGTGCCAGCTTTCTTCAGCTGAGCGCATTGGTAGCTCTGATACTTCAGCTACGAGCCGGTTGGTTGCTGTGGTAATATCCCACACCTCTTCCACTGTGATTGGATGGGATTTTTTACAAATGACTTTTTTTTATTTATTTTTATTAATGTGCCTTTGTAATCTTTAATCAAAATGTAAATCTCCTCCCCTCCTTGAAACAATAGGTGTGTTCTAGTTCATCGGGCACTACACATACTGTACTGGGGTGCGTTTCCCGAAAGCATCGTTATCCCACTACTGTCGTAAGTTTCGTCGTTACTGACAAAGTTCAACAATTTGGGGTTTCCCGAAAACATAGTTCAAATGAAAATTCTTGAACGACAGCTCTTTACCTGTGGATAGAAGCATCGTTCCTTGTTATTATAATATGTAGACTTACGTTGATCATGCTTTTGAACAAAATAAGCAATATATGATATATATTATATATAATATTCGAAATATATGAACATTTTATTTTACGTCTTTAGGTTTGTAAACGGAATTGAAACTGTGCATGTGCGCAGAACTACGAGCTTTAAGACCCTGGGGAATCCATGGGAGGAGTGACGTAAGAGGGAACTTGCGCGTGAATTAAATATCTTTAAAATAAACAACAGATAACTAAATCACGATAACAAAATCAGTCATCCGATGCAATATATGTTTTTTACAGCAATAATCTGACATTAAATCGATTTGCACATATTAATTAATACTTCACCTCCCACGTGACATCATCAACTATGTTGTTAAACCAACATGGTTCAAACGACGAATGTGCGACGAAGAAACAGTATGCTTTCGGAAACAGTCATGACAAGGTAGTTAGTTTCTCCAACTATGCATCATACTATGTTAATTCAGCAGCAAGTTGCGTCGTTGTTCATGAAACGCACCCCTGATCATTAAAGTTTGCCGCTTGCAGTCGAGGGAGAAGTTGAGCAGTTGAGAAATAAATTCCCTGCCAATGACGAGTTTTTACTGTAATTTGTAATTCCACTATTATCCACTAGATGAGGCTCTTACCAAATGTATATTATTTATATAATTTCCCGTTTTGTTTGTTTGTTTGTTTGTTTGTTTGAAAGCAGAGGGTCTTATTTGATATATTTGTATGTTTATATATTTATAGAAGAAAAGTTTTGTGGAAGGCGTTTTGTGAAACTTTTGCGAAAATCACAAAAATGCTGGCGGAAACCTATTTAAAAAAGGCTGGCGGGGAATGAGTTAAGTAAAGATCATGTTCCATGAAGATACTTTGTAAAAGTCCTACCGTAAATAAAAAATGATGTATTATGTAGTAATATGCGATTTTCTCAATATTTGTATTTTTTGCAGCCTCAGATTCGACATTTTCAAATAGTTTTATCTTGGCCAAATACTGTCCTGTCCTAACAAACCATACATCAATAGAACGCTTATTTATTCAGCTGTCAAATGATGTATACATCTCAATTGCACCCACACATACTATATTTTTTTAATCAAAACAATACTTTATCTAATACAGTATGTACTGTCATAGTATGCGATTTCAGCACAGTGTTAGTTCATCCCTTACAGAGAAAGCAATGCATTGCAAATATAGTTGCAGGAGATATGGAGCTCTGTGTGACAGCTAGCCCAGGTCTCCTCTGTCTTAAACTGCAAAGTATCAGTAAAACTATTTAATGATATGAAAAATGTGCATTATTTAAAGGGGGGGGGTTAATGGTATTTCAAGCATTCTGACTTATTAACACAGTTATAGAGTTGTTTCCTCATGCTAAACGTGGGCAAAGTGTCAAAACAGCATTTGGGCGTGTTTCAGAGTATTTCTGTGCCGAATGCACTTCGCCAGGGTTCGTACAAGTTTCGGCTAGTTTTTTTCGATTACAGTTCTAACTGACGTTTCAGGGGTTTTCGATACGTATCACTTCTTTATATGGGCTTCCGCCGGAAAACTTCCCCCGGAAAACCCCGCCCAGCCGTCAGTCAGCGGGAGACGCTAGAGCTTGCTAACAGCTTATCACGCCACTCAGCTTTGTTTAATTTCAAAAGTCAACAATGGCACGAAAGAAGAAGTGTGTTTTTGGATGTAAGGAGAAGACATCCAGCCTTATGAAAACAATGGATATAGTTTATTATCCGGATTAGCAGCGGAGTTTTGCGTGTGTGTTTGATGCGGTGGATTTTCAGAACCGGGTCATGACGAGTTGCACGCGTTAAGTAAGACTTCTGTCTTATGTTGGAAATAGTTGCGTGCATATTATATAAATGACACGAACATGTAGTGAATCATACGTTAAAACAGTGTTGTATAGTGTTGCATGACTCGTACTCGCTCCTCCTGCGGTAGTAACTCCTCCTTCTTCATTTTTTTGTATGTTATCGGAAAGATTCGGTAAAGCTAATCTTTCTTTTATAAATGTGATTAAACTAAAGACTCTTCAGAGATATAAAGGATGTCATACTACTCTATAGGTACTCCAGATTAACATCAGAAATGCAGAAACAGCGTGTGTTACGTGAGCTTTAAACACCCTTTTTATAATTTGTTGTTCTTGCGAGACGTTTGTGCCCAGAGCCGCCATTAATTTCTGACCCTGACCTGAAATATTCCAAAGCAATTGATTAAAGGAAACACGTTCAGTAATTCAGTAATAAACATTGATCTGAGTTGGCTGTTGTTCTGTTTCTCTGGACGTCGTCGCTCCTCTGGCCAATAATGTGTTGAAAATACATATTTCATTAACTGGGATCTATAACAGAATCTTGCGAGTCGGCTCTTGGCGACAACCAATTGTAGAAGAACTAGATTGAAACAAATTACAGATATAAATAGAGCAGAAACAAGAGGGAGTGTGAACCAGTCACAGCATCTATAAGGTCATCCAGTAGAGGGCATGGAGATGTTTCAGAGTGCATTATCTGTCACACGGGTCCCCTGGGATTGCACCGCATTTCACGTTCGATTACATGCATTTCTCAGGTTTTATCACAACGTGCTGCAATAAAGTAAAAGAAGATCAAACAGCCATCAACTATATTCACTTTTGTGGGCAGCGAAAGCATATTGAAGCTCTTATCGGAGTTGTTTTTTATCTGTTTAATTACCAACACAAGATATATGTTTACTTGCTACAAACACTGATTGTACCAAACTGTAATAAAAATAGATTAATACGGCAATCAGAAAGAAGGGACATCTTTTTAATCAACTTCCCAGAGGAATATTACGGTAAAGAATAATTTCCTACTTCTGTAGTTAATTTAAAAAAGACGAAGAGAAGTGGAAACTTTTCTTTCACTGTATTTCTAGAAAGTGCTTTTGGATCAAACGACGGACCTCTTTAACATTTAAAGATCAAAGTGGATCCAGAGGTGCAGAGGAAAAGCATGTATGATTGTAATATTGCCATAAACATTGTACATGGCATGACAACACACCAGGAAAAATCAGCAAACATTGCACTATGTATAGGCAGCAAGCTAATGTTTTTTTATGCAATGAGCCCTTCAGAGAGATTACAAATGGTCAAAGATGTCTGGAGTGACATCACGTCCAAATATATATGATCAATAGCGTAGCTTCATTTCTTATGAAAACATTCTTGTCAAATTAGATAGGATAATTTGAAGGAAATGAGAAAATAAACAGTCCATTAGTGCCTCTGCATAGATTTTCCCCTAAATTCTTTTCCTTTTGAGTTTAGGCATGTCTGTATAAATATGCACTGATCAAGAGCTGATAGATCCATTGTGTTCAGAAAATAGATTAATTATTACGTCCAAACGTGATTGAGTTTGCGTGCATATGTCTAGATGATAATTGTACGAATGTGGCAAGTATTACCCATCTATGGTGCTCTTACAAGGGCTAACATTTAAAACGCTATTCTCACCCTCAATGGGCCTGTAATGACATTTTAGAAAGTTTAATTATGATAAATGAATAGATTCAAAGCACTTTAGCTGTGTTTCATAAACGTTGTAGTGAGACATTCAAAACGGCTTTTCAAGTTAATTATAGAGTAACATCATGCCGGTGTGAGAATGGGATTTGTTTGGTATTGAAAAATATGACAGGATAAATGAATGGCGTGTCAGCGGGCACTTTCCAGATCCCACATTACTGCTGCTTCTTACCTTTGATCTACGCAAACTGACACAAGCAGATCATTTGTAGGTCATTTTGTTTACATGTGTGTGTAACAGTGTAGGACAGTGATTTTATTATTATCACTGTATGTGATGGGAAAATCCTGTTAAGAGGTTTTGACCTGTTTCTCTCGAAAACATTAATGAGAGATTTGGACATTTTGTTTCTGTGAATGTCCCAAACTATACAATTGCAGAAAAAAAAGTGGTGCTGGCTTTTTACTCGGTATCACTAAAAGCCAAAAAAGTTGCTACATTGAGGAGCAACTAAGTGAAAATAATGGTGCTGCTTATAGATGTAAAGTAGTGAAAACATTTTATTC
Organism: Misgurnus anguillicaudatus; assembly: GCF_027580225.2. NCBI lineage: Eukaryota > Metazoa > Chordata > Actinopteri > Cypriniformes > Cobitidae > Misgurnus > Misgurnus anguillicaudatus. The sequence continues at coordinate 11,367,565 of NC_073352.2, read as the reverse complement.
AATACTCAAATATCTGTTCGTTATCAGTGTTTTCCTTTGGAAGACTTTTACTTCACTTCATTCGGATGCATAATATTGTACTTTTTACTCCACGACATTTCATAAATACAAGTTTTTTTTTACCCTTAATACTTAAGTACATAAAAATGTAGTATAATTTTTAATAAACACTAAATTTGTTATTACTTGAGTAAAAGTAATTAGGTTCTAGATTTTAAATGTAATTTAAGTGTTAAATTAAATAAGTAGAATTTCAATGCAGCTTCAAAGGCTTTAAACAATCCCACACGAGGCATAAGGGTCTTATCTACACTGAAAAAAATGATTGATTCAATTTACTAAAATTTTTCAGATACGTGGTTGCAATCAATTTATTTGAGCTACATTTAAACAAAAGTTTTTTTGTTTTGTTTTGTTTTGTATTTCTTTTTTTTATTTAAATGTAGCTTAAATAAATTGATTGCAACCGCTTATCTTAAAAAAAATTGAGTAAATTGAATGAATCTTTTTTTTCAGTGTAGCAAAACGATTGTCATTTTTGGCAAGAAAAATTAAAATATGCACTTTTAAACCACAACTTCAAACCAAGACGAGAAAATGGCAATCACTTGTTAAAACCCTTAAGGGCTCGTTATAGTTGTGCATAGGTCCTACGGTGTAGCCGCGAAGGCGTAGGTTCGACATCAGTTTTCATTTATACTTTTGCGTTGCCGTCCGCGTCGACGTGCAAACAGACGCGCAGACCGCTGGTAGGCAGTATCCATGCGTGTAACCACAGTAGCAGCGAGACAGGCAAAGAAGAAGAAGCGGCAAGTTAATCCACAAATAAAGAAGAAACAGCAACTTGTTGTGTATTATTTGAGAAGACCAGCAATGATGGAAGTAAATAAACAGCGACTTTTGTTGCAGTTTAAGTTAAATCAATCCTCAACTTGGCTCATCTTTGTTTTCACCGTCGCAAACGGAAATAGCTATGATGCATTTTTTTACACGACGGGAGGGGTTCTGGTGGACCAATCACAGCGCTTGCGGTCCGCGTAGAACTGACGCGCTGTTAAAAATTTTGCGAGGTGCACGTCAGGCTACACAGAGCTATGGACAAGCTACAGATGACCTACGGCGTAGCTACTAGGGGTGGCACGGTTCATGAAAAAAATCCGAACCGTTCGGTTCGCTTGTCTCGGTTCGGAGCGCGTGTGTGTCGTATGGTTCAACGGTTCATGGCATGCGCAATGTATGTAGTCTCGTGCCCTGTATGTGACCTCAGATAGCGTGTTCCTCTTTCGCGAATAGCGCAAAAGAAGAGGTGACTGCTGTGGAGAGTGAGTGCTGCCGGTCATGTTACGTGTAGAAATGGCAAGAGGGAGAGAAAAAGAAGTCTGCCCGCAGTTGGAGGATGCGCCAGCGTCGTATAAGTTTGGTGTGTGGAAACATTTTTATTTCATGTTACCTATGATGACAGCGGAAATAAAACAATAGATACAGCCACACGCGACAGCCTTCTCTCCGACCATTTATCTAATCTGAGGTAATGAACACTGTTTTACGTCTTTTCGTATTCAACGCTATTTTTAGCCTTTCGTTGATAAAACGAAAGCGGCTGATTTCCGCGTAGTTTCATTTTGCTAGCGTGTGAAAGTTGCGCGATCTTATTTCATAAACTGCCCCTTAAAGTAACCAGGACAGAAATGGTCAAAAGTGGACAAAAGAGACGGATTTAAATATAACACGTGTAAACGTTATGTTTCTCTCTCGTTCACATATTCACTCTGCAGTATTTAAGCAGCCTCTCAGTGATAAATCTTAAAGCTACACTGAAGTTGGCATTTTTATCTTTGTGTGCTAAAAATGCACACAAAGTTCATGTAGATGGCAATACACATTCTCTTTTTTGCCAATTAAATGAAAAGCATGTTGAAATCATCAATGTCTTCCCTCTCGCTGTGTCAAAATCTCGCCTGGCTTTCCTCAGGGATGTTCCCAATAATGTGCTTAAAGTCAAATTCAGTTTGTGCATGATTACATGATATAACTTTTTTAAAATACTGTATCCTAAATTATGGATAATTAATACATTAATAAGATAATACATTTCTGAGTGTTAAAAAAATAACAACAAGAACCGTACTGAACCGAGAACCGTGACCATAGAACCGTGATACGAACCGAACCGAGGGTTTTGTGAACCGTGCCACCCCTAGTAGCTACGGCGTAAAGCTTACGCATGACTATAAATCGGGCTTTATGCCTCGTTTGGTATCGTTTAAAGCCCTTTGAAGCTGCATTGAAACAGCATTTTAAACTGCATTAAAACTGTAAACTGTTAAGGTCCATTAAAGTCTATTCACTTGAGAATAATTCTGGAATGTTTTCCTTAAAAAAAAAAAATTCTTCCCAACTGAACAAATGAAGACATCAACATTTTGGATGACATGGGGGTAAGTAAATTATTTTTAGGTATAGGAAAAACACTCTACACAGTAAAAGTTGTTCAGTTTAGTAACACCTAAAAAAAAAAAGTTTTCTGAAACTAAAGTAACAATTTTAATTAAATAAACATAATTTTTTTAGGTGTTACCAGTAAGTTTTAGGTAACGGCGGAGTGCACAACGTTTGAAAAACACTTTGGAAAAGGAAGTCGGGCCGACTAACAAAACACACTTGTAGCCAATCAGCAGTAAGGTGCATGTCTACTAACTCAACATCCTTGCCGGGGTTGTGTATGTGTGGGGCGGGTCTATCAAATGAAGGTCCAGATTCTATTGGGGTAGGGGCGTGTTTGTTTAGGTGATTTCAAAAGTCAACATTGGCTTTCAAACATAGTGCACTCCGCTTTTAAAGACGCCAGTGAAACAAACACGCAGTTATCTGGCTTTTTTACAGTGTAAATCTGCAAGCATTAAAGTCCAGTGATGCATTTAAATACTCAGGCCCAGACAGTAAATACATTAACGCAGGAGGATCGATCACAATTGAAACACTAATTTGTGATTTTTCATTTATAAGGAGGGCTTTGTTAAATTGTATGTTAAAGCCTAAATGAAATCTAATCTTGTTTGCTTTAAATAATAGATAGATTACTGTATAATAAATACTGTTCTGTAATTGTTATACATGTACTGTATATTGTTCCCTTTGTTAAATGTATACTAACTTTATTATCCTTCTTGGAGAAAGGTTTAGATTTTTTACATAAATTAAGGATTGTGGTTAAACAATGCTATCTCATGACAATTTGTACGAATTTCACTAATCCGCTAATCTGTATTCATTTGAATGACCACATTTGATAGTCACCTAAAGCTGGGGTGAAGGTCAATGAACACAACACCACAACAGCTCAGTTGTTTTGTCTTTGAAACACACAAAACATGTTACATTTAATACACTTGAAAAATGTTTTTTCTTTGCTTGCTTTGCAGGAGTGGTGTGCACTACAAAGGATATCAAAAAGTATTGTTTTGAAAGAGTCAAAATGACTATACATTTCTGAAATCTTACTTCATTCGAATTCAAGGTGTTAAAAAACAATATGATTATTAGCAAAACATTATCTTCAAAACTGATAACTTATTTCCCTTGTTGCCATATATTGTGGAAATTGCAATGGCTCTACTTTGAAAGAAAGTTTGTGTCCTCTGTCAACCCAATCCTTCTAGTGTGGCATCATTAAAGCCCAGGATGCCCTCTTGACAGCACCAACGCAGTCTCACACCCATGGCGTCAATATTTGACGACACTTGACCATGCGTCAATATGTTGACGCGGAGGGTACCCCTTTCGCGTCATTTTTTGACGAACTGAAATTCTCTTTCCTATTTTCTTACCATTTTCTACCATTTTCGCGTCAGTTTAGGGTTAGATTTACATAATGACATCCCTACCCAAACCTATCCCTAACCCCAATGTCAGGTGACAACTGTTTAATTTCGCGTACCTCATAGTATTGAAGTCCCCAGTTCGTCAAAAAGTGACGCGAAAGGGGTACCCTCCGCGTCAACATATTGACGCATGGTCAAGTGTCGTCAAATATTGACGCCATGGGTGTGAGACTGTGTTGACAGCACACAAGGACTTGTATAAATTGTGCTTGACTTAGAGGTCTTAGACTGTGTCCCCTACAGAGGACACAAATGAATTGCTAGGTCTTAAAGCTATAACGGTATAAAACCAAAAATGCCAAACTTTTTTGTGTTACTAACAAAGTACTAAAACAATATTGGCTGGTATCACTATTTTACCATAGTACCGCCATCCCTGTTCTACAATGCCAATAAATACTGTACTTCAAATTATACTAAACTTTTATATGCATTATTCCATTTGGCAGACGCTTGTATCCAAAGCAACACAGTTATTCTATAGAAATTATTAGTATGTATGTTCCGTGTGAACTTTTAACAATATCTTCCCTAACTCTGTGTTATATTGTAAAATAATGTCAGTGTTCTTCATATGTCTCCGTTGGTCTTTAATTGATAGCTTCAAGCAGGTAATTTCATGGTGTCTTGTCACATGGACCTCCAAGGCCATCTAATTTTTCTTACTATGTCAGAAGACAACAATGGTTGGCCTTGCTGTGCTTATGACTGTGTAAATCTGAAAGCTGTGCATATGTGAAAAACGCCATAGGCTACCATTCCCGCATCACTGAGCTATGACTCCCTCTTTACATTATCTGGACAGGATCGTTCATTGTATAGGTACATGGTGCTATGTAAATGGTAAAGAACTCAACACATGCCTGAAAAATCTCTTTGCGCCTAAAACAGTCACAGTCTTTGGTTTATGAAAACACAGGAAGATCTGTGAGCTGCTTTTGGCTGTGTCGGATGTACGCAGAGAAAAGAAGACTCTCTCTGTTAAGGTCTAGACTGAAGACTCATCTGTTTAACCAGGCATGTAGTTAATTTCCCATAGTCTGCTTTTTATCTCCCCGCACCAGTCCCGTACGCTGGGAATCACGGCAAATGTTTCTGCAATTTCTTCCTCTCATTTTTCTGTCTTTATTGGAAACACTTACATTATGTAATTTCTTGTTCTCTGACTAATGTCTTGTGAGATTCATTCTGTGGTTCACTAGCTCCTGGCAGACCCCAAGCCATTATCAACCGTATATAACAGGGTCAAGGTTCGACTGATTAACACATCTCAGTTAACCCCTGCTGGTGCACGCTTTAACCACATCATATGCCTGCAAATAAAACATTTCTCCATTGATTGCTATTCAAATGTAGCTGTGATACAATTTATAAATACATAACTTCATGCATTACATCACAGACAGCACATTACTCGGGGGCCAGATCGGCACCGGATCTGCACTGCTGCTGACATCGGCACAACTCGGGCCCGGAGTCTTCAGCTATCTGTGATATAAGAATTGATAACAAACTAGGGCTGCAACTAACTTACGAACTAGCTGGCAACACAGGTCCGCTGGGCATGGTAAAAAGAAGCAGCGCTTAACAAATGTTGTATGAAGAAAAAGTGCATGACTTTTATTATAAGCACATGTGACGTGTGTCATTTTTTTATAGTGACAACACTGCTACAGTGAGCAAGGATAAGGGGATGTTAAAATCTGAGATGTTAATCTCAGAAACACGATTCATTGCCTCCACATTTACCCACCAGGTTCAGAGACTGATGCCCATAATATCCATATTTCGACTTATGCTTTCATTGCATGCATGCACAAAAAAGATCCAATGCAGAGCTAAAATGATTCGGCAGCGTGCCGCTGGCGTGATGCGCCATATGTTGACTCTTCACCCCAGCTGAGATAGTCTGACACCTGGCATCAGATGCCTACAGTACATCTGTATCTCTCTGCTACAGCAGGTTATGCGCAGTAGCAGCTGCATATGTTACTTTCCAAAATGTCTCGGTAGCGCTTCGAAACATATGGCATTTGCATCACTCCTCTGCAACTACGTGTTAAGCTGGAGATAAAGTAATTTCGTATGCATTTTTTAGTGTAGTGTTGCCAAGTCGACTGCCAATAACTCTCATCACCCCTCGACAGGGATGTCAAAGGATTAAAAAGCATGACAAGTTCTCTGGCTTATTTTAGGTGTGACATGTACACAGTTTGTATGTGCATTGCTCTGTTAATTCCTAGTAAAATTTAAATGAAGTTACTTAACATTTGCTGTGTGATTTCTGCTGTTTTTTGCTCTGCCTGGAGTTGTTGATATCATATGAATCTAAGAAACTCAATTAGCATCGAAGACATCAAACAGGATTTGCAATGAATTTAACTTTAATAATGCAACGTATTTCAGAGTGAAACAGAATTTTCAGAGAGCTATTTTATGCTTGAGATGCCCAGTTTAAGGTATTACATTTTAATGTCAGACTATTAAAAACCAACGATTCAAAGAAAAAAAAATGCTCTAGAGTTTTATTTGTTTTAAACAGAGCATTTGAAAGATGTCTAATAGCCGTCCAAACAGCCCAGACATTTAGTCAAAAACAAGGTAAATTTGGGCTGTAATTGGAAATTTGAAAGTGCACTGTGTAACTTTTAGAAGGATCTCTGAAAATAAATGCAATATAATCTACATAACTATATTATCAGTGGTGGTTAAAGACCTTACATAATGAACTGTATTGTTTTTATTACATTTGAATGAGACGTTTTTATCTACATATACACCGCAGGTCTTCTTACATGGAAGTCACCATGTTTCTACAGTAACCCTAAACCAGCAATGGGCAAACTTTTACTCTTACTCTAGGGTCACATCAGGTTTTAATATAAAGGCGAAGGGCCACATATGAATGACAAATGTAGCTGTAATTATTCCAAATCAACACTGTTACTACTGCACTATATACTGTACTACAGACTTTCATCTTCACCCTACTTTCATAAACACTTTTAATTTACAGTTATCATCTATAAGGAAGACCATGGTTTTGCAGATTAATTTGTATTACCACAGTTTTACTACAAATAAAATACCATGGTGAGACCATAATAAATTATAATAGAGTTGCAACAAAAAAATATGCTTAATGTAGTTAGAGCATTTTTTATTTTCTTAAGGGAAAATCATTTCATGTGATCTGCTAGATAATTATTACATATCACCATAATGTTAAAAACAAAGGTAAGTAGTTTTTGGTCTTTAAAAATGTCAATACTTTTTTGCAAACCGGCTTCTGGCTGATGTTGGTGAAGTATTTTGCTGTCCATTCTGTTTTAAACATGCAACATTCAGTGTTTATTTTTCTATATTGTTGCCACCCTGACACGCTCATTTTCCAGTCGAGTTTTTCAGCGCTAGCACATCTTTTGGCCGTTCGTGGTATTGCATCAAAAGAGTCATTCTGGACCAAAATCTTACAGTGTTCAATATAATTCTAAACTGCTTTGCGGGCCAGATTAAAGTGCCGGCAGGACGCATTTGGCTCTAGTTTGGCCACCTTTGCGGACAAGCTGTTTTATAGTGTTTCGTGCATACGTTGTCTCAGAAAACAACATGTTTGTCCTGTGGCAGGCTACCATAGCTTCTCTATGCGCTTTGAAAGGAAAAGGTTAACTGTGGACTGAGCTGTTGGTCGCAATTCACAATCTCACCACTAGAAGCCACTAAAAATCTACACAGTGGACTTTCAAAAGTCTATGTCTAACCATAGGCCAAATATAAATAAAATAAAACAAATAAATACAAACACCTTGTAATCAGTGAAAAAAATGTTATGGCGCACAATGGGCACAGCTTACCAACATCAAAACATCACCCCAACAGTGAAGTATGGTGGAGGGAAAATCATGATTTGGGCTTGCTTTGCTGCCTCATGGCCTGGACCACTTGCCATCATCGAGGGTAAAATGAATTGTTAAGTTAAAAAAAAATCCTACAGGATAATGTCAGGGTGGCTGTCCACCAGTTGAAGCTTAGTAGAAGTTAGTTGATGCAACAGGACAATGACCTTAAGCATTGTAGTAAATCCACTACAGACTGGCTTAAGAAAAACAAAATGCGCCATTTGGAGTGGCCTAGTCAAAGCTCAGACCTTAACCTGTGGAATGACCTCAAGAGAGCGGTTTACACCAGACATCCTACAAATGTGTCTGAGTTAAAGCATTTTTGTAAAGGGGAATGAGCAAAAATTGCTTCTGAACGATGCGCAGGTCTGATTCAGAACTACTGAAAGCGCTTGCTTAAAGTATTTGCTGCCAAATGAGGCTCAACAAGCTGTTAAATCCAAGAGTTCAATTACATTTTCCTCCAGCACTATGAATGTTTAATGGGGGTTCTCAAAAAAGACACAAGAAACTAGAATTATTTGTGTGTTGTCACCTTATGCACATTGCGTTTGTTTATTGTTGTGACCTAGATGAGGATCAGATCACATTTTATGGCAAATCACAGTAGAAAACGTCTCGGTTACGTATGTAACCCTCGTTCCCTGAAGGAAGGGAACAGAGACGTCACGTCGTGACCGACGAATTGGGAACCGCTTCGCGGGTGACCTATCTACTTCGAGAACTATCAGAAACGCCAATGAACTTGGCATGCAGGTATTTGCATAATGCCGGCGCCGCCCCGCCAGGTGCGTATATAAGGCGCAAGTGCATAATACCAAATCAGCTATATTATTGCTGAGAAGCCGAGCAACAGTGCCCGGCCTGAAACAGCAATGGAACAGCAAACTGTGGCGACGGGACGTGACGTCTCCGTTCCCTTCCTTCAGGGAACGAGGGTTACATACGTAACCGAGACGTTCCCTTTCAGTCGGTCACTACGACGTCACGTCGTGACCGACGAATTGGGAATCCCTACCAAAACGCCACTGCAGCTGAACCCTTCCAGTGCCTGCAAAAGCCCTCCGCCCTCCACATAAAGGGGCGGAACCTAAGGCAAAATGCAGAAGGCCGGTCACTACCTGTTCCTTAACCCACGATAGTGAAGCAGCGAACTGGGGGAAGCGTCTAAACTGAGCGGAGCTAGAACACTGCGGAAGCCATCCCCTAAGAAGGTTAAATGGATGACATAAAAATATATGAAACAACCGACAGGTTGCTCAAAAAAGTCTCTGAACAATACATGGTATGCCGAGAGATGCAGAGCAGGCTCTGCTAAGGAAAAACGTGGAGGATTAGAACCCCACAGACTATACACACAAATGAACCCCACGTAGGGGACAAATGTGGACGCCTAGCCTACACAGGTTTACAGAGAATACATCAGTGATAGGTTGACAGCAGATGCTCCGCAACACCAGCTATCATGGCGGTGGAGGAGAGGCAAAAACAGTTTTTGTGACGTTTTTGTCCCGATGGCCTTCCATATTGGTGTAAATGTACAGCACCAAAATAGAGGCTCCAAGCCGACACACGAGCCAACCCTCGGCATTCTTAACTAGTTAGTAGAAAGAACCCGAGTGGAAACCGGTTCGACACGAACACTATAGAATCTTGTGAACGTATTAGGTGTCGCCCAGCCTGCAGCTCTACAAATATCTGTTAGCGAGGAACCGCGAGCCAGTGCCCAAGATGATGCCACACTGCGTGTAGAGTGGGCACGTAAATTAAATGGACAAGGCACATTCTGCTTTTGATATGCAAGGGCTATAGTATCCACAATCCAATGGGACATCCTCTGCTTGGTGACAGCTTTTCCTTTCTGCTGACCACCGTAACAAACAAAGAGCTGATCTGAGGTCCTAAAACTTTGCGTCCTGTCTATATACACACGTAGTGCACGAACAGGGCATAACAAAGCCATGGCTGGGTCTGCCTCCTCCAAAGGCAGTGCTTGGAGATTCACCACTTGATCTCTAAAAGGAGTGGTGGGAACTTTGGGCACAATGCCGGGCCGGGATCTCAGTGTTACGCTGGATGCAGCCGGCCCGAACTGAAGGCACGATTCATCGACCGAAAATGCATGAATATCCCCTATCCTCTTAACAGAAGCCAAAGCAAGGAGAGTTAATGTCTTTATTGTAAGAAATTTAACACTCACACTATGCAGAGGCTCAAATGGGGCTTCCTGGAGTGATTTCAGCACCAAGGACAGGTCCCAAGGAGGAATAGAGGGAGGACGCGAAGGATTCAGTCTTCGAGCGCCTCTGAGAAATCTAATGAGTAGGTCGTGCTGACCCACTGTTCTACCGTTTACGGGTGAATGGTGAGCTGATATCGCAGCGATATCGACCTTAATAGTGGATGGTGACAGCCTATTCTCCAAACGACGCTGGAGATATAAAAGCACAACACTAATCGGGCATTCTCGGGGGTTTTCACTTTGGGAAGAACACCAGTCGACAAACAGGTTCCATTTAAGCGCGTAAGCCTGTCTCGTAGACGGCGCTCGCGCAGCAGCAATAGTGTTAGATACCTCTTGCGGTAAATCACTCATATCCTCCGTGCCCCGTCCAGAGACCACACATGGAGGTTCCACAGGTCGGGGCGCGGGTGCCATAATGTGCCCTCTTGTTGAGAAAGAAGGTCCTTCCTCAGGGGAATCTTCCACGGAGGGGCTGTCGCGAGGAGAGAGAGTTCTGGAAACCAACTCCTGGTTGTCCAATACGGTGCCACCAACAGCACGCTCTCCTCGTCCTCCCGGATTTTGCATAGGGTTTGCGCATTGAGGCTCACCGGAGGGAACGCGTATTTGCGCATGTTTCGCGGCCAGCTGTGTGCCAGTGCATCCACGCCGAGCGAGTCGTCGGCTAGTGAATAGAACAGGCGACAATGGGTCGTCTCTGGGGAAGCAAACAGATCTATCTGCGCTTTGCCGAAACATCTCCAAATTTGCTGAACCGCAATGGGGTGGAGCCGCCATTCGCCGGGACGCGCAGCCCGAGAGAGCGCATCCGCCTCTACATTGAGCGTGCCCGGGATGTAAATGGCACGAAGAGACCTCAAATTCTTCTGACTCCAAGTGAGGAGGTGACGGGCGAGATGCGACAGGTGACGCGAACGTAAACCGCCTTGACGATTGATGTACGCCACGGTCGCAGTGTTGTCTGTTCGAACTAATACATCTTTCCCGGCAGTTTATGTGCCAATGCAGCTGGGGTGTCGTCCAGACCCCCGAAGCCGCAAGCCCATCGTACGTGGCCCCCCACCCCGTGTCTGACGCATCTGTGCATACTATCGCATGCCTGGAGACCTGTCTCAGAGGCACACCGGCTCGGAGAAACGCACGGTCTAACCACGGAGTGAAAGTGCGACGACACGCAGGTGTCAAGGTTATTATAGTTTTGCTTTTTTAAATTAGTTTTTATTTTAGTATCGTTTTCAATTTTGCTTTAAATTTAAGTTTAGTTTTAGTTAGTTTCATGAATGGTTTTGTTAGTTTTAGTTTAGTTTTTATTTTGCAAACACATTTCTATTTAGTTTTTATTTTATTTAGTTTCAGTTATAGTTTTAGTAATTATAGTTTAGCAGCTAACAGTAGCTAGACTGTCTGACATATTTATTAGTTAACTGAGGTTGCTTTCAGCCTAAGCTAACCTCACATGCATAAAGCACCATCTACAAGTAAAGACTGCTTAAAAGTTTGTAAACATTGCAACGTCTCCGGGTGGGCGAGGATTAGTTCTAGTGATGGGATTTATGGCTCTTTTAGGGGATCCGGATCTTGGCGATTCGTTCCTTTCAAAGAAAGGAACGGCTCTTTTTAAATATTTAGTCAGTTTTAAGAAGCCAGCTTGGGGCATCTCAGTTTGTCCTGTAAAACTGTAAATAATCACTGGGAGGAATGATGAGGTTGATTGTAGTCAAATCATTAAAACTCAGATATCACACACCAATATCTGAGTTTGAATTATTCTGAAATATTGATCATTACCTCGTTTGTCATGTGTAGACTATATTCCATAGGGTACAAAGTGTGTGTATGTGTAAAGCTACGTTGACTTATGTTATTCATACAATACCTACTCACAAAAAAAACAAAAACAAAGCCGGCTGCAATGAATTTCTGTGCCAAAATAGCTTTTACTACAAACACTTCCACAATTTAGAATAAATAAAATGGAAATGTCTACATACAGTCCAATATTACTACTATTACTAATGTAAACTTTGCAAATAGGACATCAGCCCCTTCAAGTCTTAAATGAACAACCCCTGCGCTGGGTGCGCCCCTCCCCCTATAACTGTTCTGTCTCACGGATGAGCTAATTTGTGTGCATCTGTGTGAAACACACATAGGAAAAAAGAACGACAGAGAGAACGGCTCCCCTCCAGCCGCGACTCGGCTCCCATCGTTCATGTTTGTGAGCCGTTCAAAAGAATCGGTTCGTTCGCGAACGTCACAACTAATTAGTTGGAGGCAAAAAGAGCCGCGGACGCAGTGCTGACAAGCGTAAGCTAGGACGTTTTAGGAGGGATTTATTAAACATAGATGCAGAAGAAGGTTCGGAACTGTCCGAATATGTAAAGTTACTGACTCTGCGTGACAGCTTTTTTTGTAAATTAACTCTGTAACAGCTAGTTCTTGTATCTTGTTCTCATTGGAAACATTTTAACCAGGTTTTGGATATTTCCTACATATGAAGTATTTTCGGCTGGTTTGGGGAATTTTGTCAAGGCTTATTGTCTAATGAAACCCATCGCTGGGCTAAACATGATTAGCAATGGGGATTATTTTCAGATCATTCAAAGGATGGCACACACATCTATCGCTGTAGCCTATGTTTGTTTAACATTTAAGCTAGCTAGTGCACTGACGGTTGACTTATCATCACCTATAAAACAGAAACTTTCTAATTTGTACTAGATAAGACCAACACACCAATACATATGCATAGATTATTTTACCTGAAATGAAGTGTGCACTGCAAACACGAGCATTATTTGCGATCGTCTCCGTCCATTCAACCACAATTGTCTTCTTTATTTCTGTGAAGGAATGTCTGCCGGGATCCGGTAAAACTTTAGTTTTGAACCAAAAGTGCTGTTACTTATATTTTGGCAGCCAAAAACACAAGACGACGACATTTTAAAGTCAAAACCTCGAACTTTTAGTGCGCCTGCTATGATTTCTCATGTTTTGCCTCCAGCTAGAGCGGTGACGTCACAGTGACGTAGGCGATTAAGGGGTCTATTATAAAGCCTGTTCAGATTTTCCGCCACGGGATGAGAGCTTATTAATAACGAAAACGAATACTTATTTTTGATAATTATTATTTTATTTCAGTTAGTTTTACAATAACTGTTGCTCGTTTCGTTTAGTTTTAGTTTTTCATTTATTATGAATTTTTAATTTTATTTCAGTTAACGAAAATGTTTTTTAGCTGATAGTTTTAGTCTTAGTTTCAGTTTTCGTTTACGAAAATAACCTTGGCAGGTGTAATGATAACACGGTGAATGCCGCGCAGCCACGCTCTCCTCGGGACTCGATCGTGAAGCCAATGCTGAAGCGGTCGCATATGAAGCAGTCCGAGCGGAGTTACAGCTGCGGCTGCTGCCATATGCCCCAAAAGCTTTTGAAATTGTTTCAGCGGGACCGCGCTCTTGCTCTTGAATGTATTCAGGCAAGTCAGAATCGACTGTACACGCGCTTCTGTTAGACGAGCTGTCAAATCGATCGAGTCCAGTTCCATACCGAGAAAAGAGATTCTCTGCATGGGGCAAAGCTTGCTCTTTTCCCAGTTGACCCGAAGACCCAAACGAGCGAGGTGTTTTAAAGTTAAATCTCTGTGATCGCACAGCGTCTGACGTGTTTGAGCTATTATTAGCCAATCGTCCAGATACGCGAGAATGCGCACACCTCTCTCTCTCAGGGGTTTTAAAGCCCCCTCCACTACTTTGGTGAATACACGGGGCGACAGAGAGAGCCCGAATGGGAGGACTTTGTACTGGTATGCTTGCCCCTCGAACGCAAAGCGGAGAAACGGCCTGTGCCGGGGGAGAATCGATACATGAAAGTACGCGTCCTTCAGGTCGATAGATGCGAACCAATCGTTTGGACGAATGCATGGAAATATGCGTTTGGGCGTCAGCATTTTGAACGGCATTCTGTGAAGTGCACGGTTCAGCGAACGCAGGTCCAGGATCGGTCGCAAGCCGCCGCTTTTCTTGGGTACAATAAAGTAAGGGCTGTAAAACCCCGACCTCATCTCGGCTGGAGGGACCGGCTGGATCGCGTCTTTCGCCAATAAGACAGCGATCTCCGCACGGAGGACGTGCGCATCGGCAGCTCTCACCATAGTGAAACGAACGCCGGAGAATTTGGGGGGACGCCGGGCAAATTGGATCGCATAGCCGAGACGAATCGTGCGTAAAAGCCAACGCGACGGGCTGGGAAGCTGTTTCCACGCCCCCAGATACCGTGCGAGGGGGACTAAAGGCACGATCTGTGTACCCGCGGCGGGCGCAACGGAGGTGATCGCCGGTGTGTGCGTAACGGCCGCACCGACAGCAGTGTTGTGTGTGATAACACTCACCTGAGTCCGTTGCTGGGTGGTTGAGTAAGGGAGGCTCTGCTGAAGACACCTCACGCCACTCGATGCACCCTCTGGCGAAGGAGGAGGGAGACGATGGGTTATGAGCCCGTAGCTGTCTCCTACCGCCTGAGAAGTTGGAGAGCGCGGTGGGGTTATGAGCCCGTGCGCCGCTCTCGTTCTCCTCTGATGAGTCGGAGAACAAGGGGGGGTTATGAGCCCGCTCGTGTCTCCGGCGCTCATCTGAAGACCTAGAGATGGAAGTGGAATTCGCTCTTTTTGTGAATTTGTGGGTGCCGACTGAAAAGTCGGCGGAACAGAAAAATGAAACAAAAGATTCCCCAACCGGCCCTCCTCCGGTGGGGGGAGTGGTGCCTTCACCATCTCCCGAAGAGCGATCCCCTCCATCTCTAGGTCGCCCGTCTCAGGGCCACTTTGATCTTCTTTTACCACCCTTTGAAGGGGGCTGAGCGGGCGCTGCGGGCTGCTGACGACCGGTTCCTCGCTTCTTAGAAGAGCCCCGGGGAGGAACGGAGTGGACGGGGCAGGCGCAGGACACTTCCGACGTGGCATGATCTGAGCGATGGCCTCAGTTTGCTTCTTGGCCGCGGAGAATTGCTGCGCAAACTCCTCGACCGTCTCGCCGAACAGGCCGGTCTGGGAAACCGGAGCATTCAGGAGCCGGGTTTTATCGGCGTCCTTCATGTCCGCCAGACACAGCCAGAGATGGCGTTCCTGGACTACCAGGGTAGACATCGCACGCCCGACGGCGCGTGCGGTGACCTTGGTCGCACGAAGCGCCAGATCCCTAGCCGCACGTAGTTCAGAGAACTCCGCCGAGTCGTGACCTCCCGCGTGCAGGTCCCTTAGCCTAGTGAACCTGCAGCAATGCCATGGCATGCAGGGCAGAGGCTGCCTCCCCACAAGCCTTGTAAGCAGCACCGGACAGCGCCGAAGACTGCTTACAGGCCCGTGAGGGGAGAGTAGGCTGGTCCCGCCAGGAGGAAGCGACACCGGCCGGACACAACTGCATCGCGACCGGGCGCTCCACTGACGGGATACCAGTGTACCCCTTGGCATCCCCACCCTCGAGAGAGGTGAGAGGTGAAGGCTGATACGGCCGGTTCCGGGCGGAAAACGGGGTTTTCCACTACCGCGTCAGCTCTTCATGCACCTCGGGGAAGAAAGGCACCGGGGGCGAGGACTGAGAAGCCCTGGCACCCCCGAAGAACCAATCATCGAGGCGGGACGGTTCAGGTGGGGGAGGTTTAGTCCACTCCAAGCCGACCGCCTCCGCCGCCCGAGCGAGCATGGCTGCCATCTCAGGGTCGAACGCAGGACCCGCAACCTGGCCCGAAGGCGGGAGCGGATCCGGATCGACGTCCGAGGCTGACAACCCCCCCTTTGACGTTACGGTGGACATCGCGTCAGGTGGAGGCTCGACAGAGCGCGAGGAGCGTGCTGGAGCCCCAGACACGAAAGACAACGCTTGTGGCCATCCTGGGGGGCGATGAACACACCGCATCCAGAAACGGAGCACGGACGGAAATCCATCTTTAAAAAGACGACCCCGACCGTGACACGAATGAGTGGCTGTCTTTAAAAAGACACAAAGCTCAAACGTGCTGCTCTTTTAGGAAATCACTCTTTGTGCAAGCTGATGAAACACACAGGGAGAGGCAACGCACTCACTCGAACTCAAGTCCTAAATTAAAGAGACAGAGAGAGAGAGAAAGGGTGGAGAAAACACTGCGAGCCTCCGCTGAGGTGTCTTTGCCCAACCAACTTCAGCAAGTTGAGATCTTATTTTCTCCTTCAGAACAGGATCTACGAAGATCAGTTTGGAAAGCTTCTCAAGAGCAGATGTCTGCCGGCTTTGAAGCAATAAAAGCTGATTTGGTATTATGCACCTGCGCCTTATATACGCACCTGGCGGGGCGGCGCCGGCATTATGCAAATACCTGCATGCCAAGTTCATTGGCGTTTCTGATAGTTCTCGAAGTAGATAGGTCACCCGCGAAGCGGTTCCCAATTCGTCGGTCACGACGTGACGTCGTAGTGACCGACTGAAAGGGAACCAGTTTATTTCTAGGGGTTCACATACTTATTCTTGCCACTGTATGTTAATGTGTCTAATACAGAGCAAACTCTCTCCAGAGGTGGATGCTTGGCTCTGGAAACCCACAGAACTGTCAAATGCTTACTGACATTCACTTTCTCCAGCTAATTTAGCTTTAGCAAGCCATGTTAAAGTTGGAATCAAAAATGACAACAGATACTAAACTTATTATGCAGAAACCCAGTTGTATTGTGACAGAAAAAGCAGAACGGCATTATGTAACGGCATGAATAAATATGTAACTCCAAATGAAGTAAAATCTTATCTCACATACTTTGTTCAAATAGCAGAATAAAGAGATTTGGGGTTAAAGGGATAGTTAATCCAACAATGAAACTTCTCTCATCATTTTCTCATCCTCATGTTGTTACAAATTTGTTTTTTCTAATGAACACAAAGAAGATATTTTGATAAATGATGGTAAGCACACTGCCAAGGTTAAGGGTCTGATCCACATTTTCGTGTTAATCACTACAGTCTAATGGAGAAAATACTCAACAGTGGTGTTGACTGATACATTTGCACATGATGTGTCATAAAGCATACAAATAGCACAACACAGACATATAAACAACATTAAATGCTTGATTTTCCCCACAGGGGTACTTTTAATTCCTCATCATTTCTACCGTAAACATATGTGAACCCTTGTGGAGCTTAAGTCTATAAATTATGGTTATCAGCCACTGCGCCAATTGATTAGTTAATTAAATGTATTAATTAAAACGCCCCAAACCACTACCAAAATCTTTACACAATATTAGAAACTACATCATGTGCTGTAGGTCTCAATGGCTCTTCACAGAACCGCACAATGTATTATACCTGCACATGCCGATAAGCTAGGGTTTTAATATTTACGTCTCCACAAATATGTAAACATCTGAGTAGCCCGCTGTAATTAAATGCCATAGGTATTATATCAGAATTTATGTGGGGGAAATAAATGATTAATAAAACCATATCACAGGAGCAAGGTGCATTAACTGTAGGCACGAGACCATCGACCGAATGCAGGTACAGCACCTGTGAGCGTGATATTCATTTCAGTTCAAGGAACAATGGAAAGTAATATGTACAATAAATAAGTATGAAAACTTTATTTCAAACCCTCCTAGGTTTTAAACCAATGGCGGCTCGGGACTGCTCTTCCGAGGGGCGCAAATTCAAAATATATGTTCGGAGTGTCATTTGTGTTGTTTGTGGTTTCAAAATATGTGTTTGTTGCGTCATGTGAACCATGTGCATCACGTGTTTTGTAAAAATATGTGCCTGCTGCACAAGCGTCAAAACCGTTTATGATAAAAGAGATGCTCACGTTCACAAAATACATGCAAGACACTCCCTTAACAGTAAACTCTGTTTACGCATGAGATTATCTGGCAAACGCGAGCGTCTTTTTTATCATAAATCCTTCAGTTGTGTTTTTAACAAAACACGTAATGCACATAGGTTCACTCAAATCGCAGAACACATACTTTGAAACCACAACGACACACATGACGGGCTACATACATGTTGAGACAAACTTCGCATCTTGTGCCTTGGAAAAAAGAAGTCACTGGCCGCCAGTGCTTCAAGTGAGCCGGTACGTGCCGGTACTCAGTACCGCCACTTCCAAACATAGCTCTTGAGCGTACCACCACTCCAGAACGTGCTTTTAGCGTACCGGAACGCTCATTTGCACATCAGTTTAAAGAGCTTTAAATCCTCTGGTTGCGCTGCCGTATTTCAAGCACGCTTCCTAATTCGTCTCACTGAGAGCAGAGACTACATTACCGCATGCGTCGCTGCTGTCAGTGTCAACTCAGCGTGGTACGGAGAGGTTAAAATAAAAACACAATGAACACTGAATATGCCCCCCTGGCTTTAGACTCTGAGTAGCCTACTAGTAAAAAAACAAGGTCAGAATCAGAGGACTCGCTGGCTGACATCCCACCAAGCCAGAATGATATCGCTGCATGTCAAACCCAAGCTTTTTCCAATACCCTTCTGTAGGTACGTGACAATCTCCGCTGTTGCGGCTGTCAGTTTGGTTCCCCTCGACGCAACTTCGGATTTCCTCAGGCGATGTGCAGAGAAAAAAACATTATTGAAATTGTAATATACATTTAGTTTAATTTCTAAACTACAAGTGAACGAAATTTCTATGATTTTGAACAACGCGCACGGGAGATCTGCAAAATGGAAAACAATGGGATAAAAAAGTCATGACTTCTTAGTTTCAAATGGCCAGTATTTTAGTTATTCTTGAACCCATAGACATGGTCTTGGTGTCATTTAAAAAAAAAATCAAGCTCTTTCTATCTGAACAACTAGTTTTAGCATTTAACCATGTTGAAAATTTTACTCACATACCTTTTGCACATTTTATTTATGTTCAGTAGCTATTTCTAGTTCAAGCAAATCCACAAACTAATAAAAGGATTTATTATTTTTTACAAGGTCGTCTGTTGACTGCAGCTGTATATATAACCCCTTCAATATAGTTGTTGTTACCTCAGGGGAGAAGTCGAGTCAGCAAAAAAAAAAGAAATTGGGTACTGGCACCTCTTTTGGGCCACTTAAAGCACTGCTGGCCGCCACTGTTTTAAACTACTTTCTTGCGCCTGCTGTTGTTACAGTAGCTCAAAAGAATTGCTCGATCCTTTGTCACTAACTCTGAAACATTGGTAGGACTATTTCTGAAAAAATATTTGAGTAGAAAGAGATTTCCCACGACACGTCCGAAAAAGGAAATCAATAACTTTGCTGTAATATTGTTTACTGAGGTGCAGTGATACAAATAGGATGTATAATTTGCGTCACCTGCTGCACACCACCGCGCCAGTCAGAAGGACACAACAGAGACGTTTCTGACTTATTAAAATAAATATGAAACTTATTTGAGAAAATATGACACGTTGATGTAGATTAAACTAACCAATAGTATATCAAATTAATCAACCTTAAAAATATACGCAACATACACAGAATAATAATGATACAAAACATAACTGTTTTTTTCCAAATACACACATTTATTTAACAAAGGTTTAAATGTTTATTTTAAAATATCCAGCCGCTATGTTCAGCCCTTACAGGTGCACAACGAATCTCGGGATAGCCTATAGGCTGTGAAGGAACCTACCCAGTCTCACGTAGATGCGTATAAATAGCACCAAGTGTAAAAATCGTGCAATACATATGCCAAATTCCACTTTGGCGTGCATATGTTATGCCAGTCCTTCCTATTCACTTAAACGGTGCATCTTTTTTTGTCGTTTAATTTATTGGTTTTTTCTGTTTTTTAAACCATTTTCGCTTGGGTTTATGGTTAGATTTTAGATTTGCTTAATGAGGTTATTTAATATACAGGTTTCTACATGTTTTTGTCCATATTGAAGCCATGGTCGCTTGGAGTTGGGGTTAGGGTTAGGATGTCATTTTTATATAACAAAAAGTTGTTCTAACCCTAAACCCAAGCGAAAATGGTAAAAAAAATGCAAAAAACACAGATTTTTACACTTTGTGCTATTTATACGCAACTCCGTGAAACTGGGCTGGAAGGAACCTATAGGCATCCTTCACTGTTCAACACTGACATCCTCCTGATGCCTTACCCCACAATCCATCACTCTCTCTTTGATTCAGTTTGTACTGTGGTTTTATTTTTTGGAGAGTAAAATTCAATAGAAATCAATTGCATTTGATGAAAGTGTTATTTTTGCTAAACAGAATGATAATAAATTAATTAACTCTCGGCGCAGCATTATTTCAGCAGATTCAATGCTTGCTTAAATTGTAAGCGGTTAGTTTAAAAGATTCTGGTTTCTGCAACAGGTCAGTGTATTCAAGTTGCTTCTTTTGTATGAATGTCATGCAGCTGTACATATTTCCTTGTGAATTGATTCATTTCATCTGTTGAAGTGTGACAGGTAAGAAAAGTTTGTTCCTAAAAAAAAATTCAGTGTTCTTAAAGATTGTGTTGGAGTCGATGCAGGTGTCTCCAGGGAAGCCTGTAAGTCAACAGCTCTTCATGAAAAGCTCTAGCAGGCAAGAACAGTGTATCCCGCTGTGACAAACTCACCAAAAACATGCGAAGACCTTTAAACTCTGAGACCCCTTACCGAAAAAACGACTGGGAGTTGTTGAGGGAGTTGACCTCATATCTAATTTAAGAGATTATTTCCCCCAGGTTTCAAGAAACTTCACTTCTGGTCAATGGCCAACAGAGAAGCCCTGTCCATGCACTCCTAGCTACCTTTCATGTGGGTACAATCATTGCAAGTAAATAAAAAACTTCAAAGCAACACACAAATCTTTATAAGACTACCCCACCACTGTTGCAATCGGTAGGGAACCTCGCCTCGATTTGGCAGAAGAAACACTGTAGAAACCCAGAGATCCCGCTGAGGCAACTGAAGAAAATATAGGAATTTGTGTTCCCCATCCTATCACTGACTCAACTTATGGCTGTTTGTTCATCCTAAACTGGTACTTACACTTTCAACCAACTAAAGTGACCTCTATCTGTAACCATGACAGATAAATGGGTTACATTTACATGTCCTTCAAAAATTAGCCAATGTTCAACCTGAGCTGTTTGTCTATCCATTCAAATTAAATGCACTTTGAGCATATGAAGAGCATAGTGAATGTCCTAGCTGCACACGCGACAGACCAACTAAGCAATATGATGGCATGTGAGAGGGCTGTGTGTAATCGCGCACCTAATGACTCCACATAAAAATCACAGATTTAACATTACGATGTAGGGTTGTTGTGTTTACACACTGCTGATACACATTTATGTCCAACCACCTTGCATAAGGTGCCTTTTAAAGAGTACAATGGCTGAGGTTCCAAAATGTAGAAAGTCAAGGTTTGCTTAAGCAGTTTGCAGTTTCCAGGTTCAGGTAAACTGACAATGTGGCTGCATGTCAATTTCCTGTCTGTATATTGTCTTAATGGTGAGAAGTTGTAGTAATTGCAGCCCATGCATACACAGCCTTCAAAAATGTTTGCCATGAGAACGCCCTATCTGTCGATCACCCTACGACGAGGTAACTGTCAACCATCACTCATCTAATGAGCCTCTGTTTGGCCCTTAGAGGACACCGTAGTCATCTAACCCCGAGGCCACCTACTGAATTTCCTAACAAGACTGGTGGGGAAAGTGATCTAACCTTTTATTCCAAAGTAAATATCCCAATACACACAGAGTTTCAAGCTGCGGGCTAATTTCCATTCCACTGCTCAGCAGCCATTTTAAATGACCTGCTGCCACTAAGATTAATCCTAACCAGAGTACCTTACACTTCTTAGCTCTTGACTCCCTTTATTATGTACAGTTTGCAGCTATTACCATTTAATATTGTAGGCAGATGATAATGTGAAAAATCGAACAATGTCAGCAAAAAAGGTCAAAGCCATCAAACCGACTGACATCAGATGAATGACAGAGAAACGCTTAACTGCGGCTCATCTATAATTTAACATTAGAACCGTTTTAAAGGCACTGAATATAAGAGCAGAGACCGCACATGTCAACCCAGTCTCACCCCATGGCGTCAATATTTGACGACACTTGACCATGCGTCAATATGTTGACGCGGAGGGTATACCTTTCGCGTCATTTTTTGACGAACTGGGGACTTCAATACTATTAAGTCCGTTGCATTCTCTTTTCTTACCATTTTCTACCATTTTCGCGTTGGTTTAGGGTTAGATTTACATAATGACATCCCTACCCAAACCTAACCCTAACCCCAATGCCAGGTGACAACTGTTTAATTTCGCGTACCTAATAGTATTGAAGTCCCCAGTTCGTCAAAAAATGACGCGAAAGGTATACCCTCCGCGTCAACATATTGACGCATGGTCAAGTGTCGTCAAATATTGACGCCATGGGTGTGAGACTGTGTTACACATGTATCCAACATTATGAACATTTCTACCTCTGTGGCTTTGAACGCCGGAATCAACAAGAAAAAATGACCTGGTGGTGCCCGTTACATTTAAGCAAAAGAAACTTGAGAGAAAATGATAACTGCCACAATCAATTGGCTATTTGGCCATCAGCAAGCAAAAGTAAAAAGCTTAACAATGAAAAGCATGATTGACTGTAATGAAATGAGATACGTAATGAAATAGTGTTGATTGTATAGATTGCATTTGATAAGAGATCATGGGTTCTGACTCTTGTAAATACGCGCTTGCATTAGCCGGCTGTGTGATATATATTCAGCACTTTATGGATCATACAGAGAGTTATGTGACTCTGATGGCTTATGACGCAGTGCAACCAATATAATCTGTCATCTGTTTTATGAAAAATGTAAGGTGGGACATTATTATTGATACTGCCGATATTAAATTTTTATACTTTTAACATAGATCTATATTATATATAGATGTGTAATAAGGTTATACATTTGAACATTCTCTGGGAAAAAAATTATGTACAAAAGTTGCCACCATATAGGGCAGTGGTTCTCAAACTTTTCAACATCCCTTTACCCCCCCCCCCCCCCCCCCCACAAAGAACAGGCGTCTTTCACGAAAAAACATGAACAATTATGGCACTCTGTGAATTGCCAATTGCAAATGAAGTTGTGACATTACTCCGGTGGCACTGTTGTCAGTTCTCAGCATAGTGAGGCGCTGCCTAAACTTCTTGAAGAAGTGCAATTTAAGGATTTTCCTTCTAGGAGCAATATTAGTCTCTAAGGGTCTGTCCCAACTGACGCTCTTCATGTGGACTTTCGATGTCGTGGCCTTAAATTGCGCATGCTCGCTTAGTCTACGAGTCTGTACGGTGTTCCATCTTTCATTTTTATGCTCCGAAGTGTGCTCATAAGTGTGCCCCCCCCCCTTTGCACACCTGATGCGGTCTTTGGCTAAGTCGGCACTGCTGCAGGCTTCGCGCACTTTACCAACCCAGAAGTCCTTGCGAAAGAGCAATAAGAACAGTGGCCACCAACCCTGTTCCTGGGATCTACTTTCCTGCAGAGTTCACCTCCAACCTTAATCAAACACACCTGAACCTGCCATTCATGCTTTTCACAGATACCCGAAAATTGGAGGCAGGTGTGCAGAAGCAGGGTTGGATGTAAAGTAGGCAGGAGGGTAGATCTCCAGGAAAAGGGTTGGTGACCACTGAATTAGACGAATCAGACGATGGATGGTAGGATTTTAACCTGATGGGCAACGTTTCTTCCTATTTCCGGCGTGACGCTCGAGTCGTCCCAAAATACGACTCGGTGCGCCCTCGTGGACTTGCGTCAAGACTCCCTAAGGTCTGCACTACATGATATCATCAAAGTGTGTACTCTAAGTCTACAAGTCCGGAGTGTACCATTTGGGACATGGCCTAAAATGCATAAAGGTGCATTCGAATACAATGTTAGGTTTGTCTTCTGACTCCTGAAATACCTTCATTGTCCTTTATCACAATTCTATCCATGGGCGTGAACAGAGAATTAAAATTAGAATTAATAAAATGGCGGCCAAGTAAGCAGCTGGAGCACAAATCTAGTTTAAATAAAGTTATATTTTCACTTTTTACACCTTTTAATTGCATTTCAAGCTAGAAATTAGTATTGCAGTTTTCAAATATGAAATTAGTTATCACAAAGGAGCCCTCTGTTTATATTTCGCTGCCTATGAAGTGTGTCAGAATGTGTTTCCCGGAGCCGCCTTCATGCCTCCGAAGTCATTGCCTCATGAGGCAGCAAGGCAACAAGTCAGCTGCATAAGCTTTCGGACGCAGCCAATATTTTGTAAATGTTTTGCAGGTGAATAACTACAGACACAAGCTTATGCAGTAATGTTTCCTTCATTACATTGTTCTGTGATTCAGCATTAAACACACAACGTGACCAGTAATGACTCAAAACAAATGACTCTTTATATTTCATTTGATCTTAAACAACTTTGCTTTTTGTTAACTGTAAATGAACACATTAGTTGATATGTTGTTGTATTTAATTAATGTAATGTTTAATAAAATAAAACGTTACTTATTGTGATTTCAAACACTAAAAATATGCCTCTTGTAACGTGTTGTTGAGCCACCGTACACATACAGTATGTGTGCATCAGGATAGCACCACCTCAACCTCATTTTGAGCCAGGAAAAACTCTGTTTACATCATACAAGTCTATACGATTTTCTGCTTTCCAGACATGACTCATGTACCTCCTTTAATGTTAGCCCATATCAGCAAGCATTAAATCTCATTGTTTGGAAAAGCAATAACGGCTCAACACTAACCTTGATTTTTTCTACTTGCCCTGCCAAAATTTTTACTGGCTCCACCACAAAACAGCACTAAAATAATGTTTTTATTGTTTTTGACCCATGTAACCTTAATAAATAAGGTTATGACATCAAAAACAACTAGTATTACTATAAACTAGATATACATTATAAATTATATTGTAAAAACAAGTAAATGGTCAAACAAGAACAAATAATCCAATTATGAGCAATAGCACTAATAAATACAACAGAACAAACATAAAATAAACTATGTTGTTCGATTTCTGTACCTGAAAGTATTGAATTAAATTGAAAGCAATCAAATGTTAAGTAATATTGCATAGTCTACACTGTGTAAATTAAATCCTTATTAAAAAAGTTATTCAGTTAAGAACAGTGAGTGATGTTTTCTTTGTCCGTTGTTGTTTGATTAATCACATGAATCGTTACACAATATACTGTTACACATTTCATTCTGAGCCATTATAATGGATTCATATAATGAACCATCATTTCCTTTGCAATCCTGTTAAAAAAAAACTACACTGCGATTTTGGTTCTATAGTGTTTTATTGAGTCACATTATTGTGTCAAATTAAACTGGCCTGCACATTTCTCATCTACATAAAATCAATGCATTGTTTATCCTGGTCATAATTTCTGCTATGGAAATACAGATTTAGTCAAATAAGACGCCCTAAAATATCCAGGATTCAGACCTGTGATTCATCTCATCATAATAAGTAAAATCCTGTACCAAATCGTATGATTCAGTGTTTTACGTGTTAATAACCTTGCTTAATACCTGCGCTTCAAGCTTGCTTTGCTAAATTATAAATTCAATAGCAATTTTCAATAGCATTTGCATCGTGACTGCCTGTGCAATTTTGTTAGCCCACACTTGCTGTATTCTCTACTACGCTTGTTACACGGTTAAGACTACAACACAAAAAGAGGATTAGAGATGGATTCAGTGGGCACCAAAATTCAGGTTTTAGTACAATATCAATCAATGATATCTCCAGTCTACTTTTTTGTAGCGAGTATACTGTGATTTTTCCCTCACCATACTCACTCGTCGTTACCCCATAAGTAACACTTTTTTCCTACTATGGAAGTGAATGGGGTCCACGAACGGTTTGGTTACAAACATTTCTTAAAATATCTTCCTTTGTGTTCATCAAAACAAAGAAATGTATGCGGGTATGTAACAACATGAGAGTGAGGAAATGATGACAGAATTTTATTTTTTTACGTGAACTATCCCTTTAATTTTCAAGAAAATATGAATTTTGGGAAACTGGGACCATTATGCTCTTCATTTTAATCAAGTTTTAATGTTTACTACTATTAGACTATTATTGCTTTTTAAGCCTAATTTCCTTTTTCCAAATTTTGTTATTTATTTCAAACAGCATTTGGAGGATCCTTGTAATACAACACGTATTAAGCAATAATTAATGACGGGCTTTTGAATGATAAGAAAGGGTGTTTTCATATATAGTTATCACATATAGTTCACATAAAAGAACCAAACCCAGTTCACTTAATGTGAACCAGAAAAGGAGCTAGCCAAATGTGACCTCAGTCATTTGGGGTTCATAACATAGGGGACTCAAAAGAGGACCCAGTTCCTTTTATGGTCCTCTTGAATAAATCTACATCTTTTCTATAACCAACCTGCCATACAGTACATTTTAGGGATGTTAAACAATGGTACATTGCAAGTCACTTTAAAAGTAAATAATTGTCTGATCGAAACGTTAGCCACAGCTTATTTGACACATGCACATACAAGAATGATCACAATGCTCCACAATAATTACTGAGAACTGTTACATTAACATTTAAGTGTGTGTGAAAAAAACACTTTGTGCTTTATAAGCATGTAGTGACACAATGATATAGTAGGTGATGTATGTAATCACAAAATCAGAGACCTTGCACCTCGCAAGAAGAGCTGGTCACAGGAGACGCATGTTAATACAAGGTGTAAACAGCGATCTGTCACGCCTAACGCTTGTGATCAGATAACCCGAGACTGATCTTAACACCAGATGCAAACAGGTGGTGCGCTGTACATTAAGGTTGTATTTGTTAACATTAGTTAATGCATTAGCTAACATGACTAACAACAAACAATTCGACAGCATTTATTATTCTTATTTCATTTTAGTTTAGGCATTCACTAATACATTTCAATACATTTCAAGTTGAAACTGTTGTAATGTGCAAAATGCACATTAACTTACTATTAATAAAGATTAAAAATTCATCCAGTACAATACAACTTCTGTCCTAAAAAATTCCCACAATGCAACAGAAAACATTGATTTTTACTATATTCTCTTTTTGGAAATCATGTCGCATTTTCTTAAGCTGCTTAGCTTAAAAATGCCCAAGCCAACCCAATAAGCATCTTGAAATGCTACAGAACTTTTGAAAAGACAAATCTTTATTTAATTATACTTCAGCATGAACACACATCACTAAATAGATTAACGGACCTTAATCAAACTAACAGGCTAACCCACCTGTTGTTGACAAATACCAGTGGTGTCGTTACACAATGCGTTTAGTCCCCTGAAAAGTCATCAGTGTCCAAATGTCAGCATCAGTGCCCAAAATTTTGGAGCTAATTAATCTGGGCACTTTGAGCATAAATGACGTGGCTACTTACAGAAAAAGTGTTTCCTTCTCATTTTCCTTATCAATGAATCTACATTAAATGCGGGTGCATGACTTTGGAAAAGGGAGTCGGGCCGACTACCAAAACACACTTGTAGCCAATCAGCAGTAAGGGGCGTGTCTACTAACCAACATCGTTGCGTATGTGTGGGGTGAGTCTATGAAAAGATGGTCCAGATTCTATTGGGGTAGGGGCGTGTTTGTTTAGGTGATTTCAAATGTCAACATTGGCTTTCAGAGATCATGCACCCTGCATTTAAGTCCTATAGTTCAGATAATTTTTACATGAAATATATAAAGAATAGATTGGGCTTCAGACAGGAGCAAAACCTGTGATTACAAACAGCAAAGGAAATGTAGCAGAGTGGAGGAGGAGGAGGGATGCAAGAGTGCAACAGTTGGCTTCTGGAAGTAAAGTCTCATTCATATTCATAAAGAAATTGATCAGGAATGTATACAAGACATTTTAGGAAATGCCTACAATGAACTTTGAGGTTGACTAGTTGTCAAAAGTTGGCATTATTGTGTATTATCGTTGGCAAACTTTATCCTAAAGGAAATAACATGTTGTCAAAGTAATCTTTTATGGAAATATTTTTAGATTTAATCAAACTTCCATTTTGGATGAGGTCACCAATACCTCTTACTTCATCAGCTCTCCAGCCTTCCCTCACTTACTAAACTTCCCTCACTTTTTCATGCCTTGAATATTATAATGTTTAATCTCATTCAGTCAGTTCAAAGCTTAGAAACCTTAATTGAAGAAGTTTCTGAAGTACTACAGAGAAAAGGTGAAAAATGCTGAAATCACCGTTGAGCACCATGGTTGGATCGAGTGAGGTAAGCAGCTGTAAGGTTGTAATTTGCATAATGATTTTTACCCTCTCCTGAACATTTCATGGAAAATCCATTTCATAGGCGATCATTAACTTTATTGATCGTCCTTTCAGATAATTACAATAACTCGCTATGTTTTTAATTCTAAAAACTAACTTTGTACTGTTATATAAAATTACTTGATTACTTTATGTAAAGATGGATGGGCAACAGTACGTGCCAGACAGTGAATATTAAACAGATACTCTATGTGGATGATATAATACTCAGAAGCATGCAAAGAAAAGCAAATAATAAATGCTTTCTGCTTTTCTTTACAAATAGATGAAATCAATGTCATATTAATGCACAAGCTGATCTCACAAAAATCATACGTATTTTACAAGCTGGCTAATTCATATGAAAGTGAATCATACAAATGCATACGATTATTATAAAAAACAATAATGAAACCCCAGCCCCTAGCCCCAACACCAAGGGTGAAAGCAGATCTTATAAAAGCGTACATATGTGGTCACACGAATTAGCCACCCCGTGAAAAACGTGGGGGGGTTTTCAAGATGGCGGAGTGAGTGGTAGCATTTTTGCAGGCTCCGATAAAAAGTTTCTTTTTAAGTCCTGGAGATAAGTTAAACTCGTGTAATACCCCTCTACTAATACAGCTATTCAATGTATGATAAAAATTAAGTGACAAAAGCAGCTGTTGCATCATTTTGGAGGTTTTATTTTCCTTCTTCGTTGTGTGAAATTATGTCCGACCACAACTACGATATGGCTGCTCTTCACGAGGCATGTGATGGTTCCGACATTGAAGAAGGAATGGAAGCGGGGCTGCATTCATCCAAGGAAGGTAAAATCAACAAAGAACATACGCCAATTAAACAGCCGAATACAAAGAAAATGAGACACCGAAGAGAAAGTGAGGACGTGAATTCTGGCGCTGCAATTCTACAAGCTGTACAAGTTCTGACAAAAAAAATGGATGAGCAGACGGAACTTTTAAAAAGTTTCGACAGACGTATTGAAGCGAACGCAACTGCAGCAAAAGAAAACCGCGAAGAAATCTGCGTACTTCATGAAAAAATAGAGGGTCTTCAGAAAGAAAACAGGTTGCTGAGAGAAGCATGTGCTGAGCAAACCCGCTATAAAAGGAGGTGGAATTTGAGGATAATTGGGCTCACTGAAAAGGATGGCGAAGACACGAGAGAAGTTGTAATAGGGATTCTAACAAGAATTGTTCCATTGTCAGTGGAGCGGTTGCGCGACACAGTGGACACCGTTCACCGGCTGGGAATGAGACGTGACGCTGCTACCTCAAATAACACACCGAGAGCAATCATCATACAGTTCGGGATGAGAACTGTGCGGGATGATGTTTGGAAGAAGTCGAAGGACGCGAGAGTGTGTAAAGACTTGCACATTCGCTTTAAAGAAGACTTCTCGAAAGAAGACCGGGAGGCGCGTGCGAAGCTGTGGCCACTGGTCCAAGAAGCCAGAAAGACCGGTAAACGGGCATTTTTGAAAGAAGGATACGCTCTAATAGACAACAAGAGAGTGGACCCAAACTGAACATATCTTTTTGATATCATTTGTTTAAATGGCTGTCAGAAATTTAGCCTACATCAGCGTTCTCAGTGAAACTTTTAACGCATTGTCTGTTGGACACTAATGCTCCGATACGTAAGTAATGACACCGCCCGCACTTTTGTTGTGTGTCAATGAATCACTGGACACTTGAGGTTAAATAACTTGTTGTTTTGATAGGAATATGATTATTGTTACATGTTGCCTCCTTTTTTGCAAGCCAGTATATGGCAGATTTTGAATGTTTACATTGTTTACTCGTTTATATATTGCTAATGATCACCTCTTGATATATCTTATGCCAAAATTAATCATATCATAACAAAGTAGGTGAATTAGATTTATATTTAAATAGAATTGTTACAATAGCTGTTAGGCCTAAAGTTTTCCTTTTCAACCTCTATAGGTTTTAGAGGGTTAATTACTCAAAAACATGATGATTAAGGACTAAATACTCATTCCTGCGCATCGTTATATTCCTTGTGTATTGTTTATAGATTATTACTTATTACCTAAATGTTGTCATTTATTTCTTTAAATACTAGGGGGTTGAAAGATAATATAAAACGTAAGGCTATTTTTCTTTTCTGTAAGGAGCAAAAGGCTAATTGTGTTTTTTTACAAGAAACCCACTCAGTTGAGGCTGACACAAAATTTTGGAAATTGCAATGGGGAGACTCCATCTTTTTCAGTCATGGAACGTCACACTCCGCAGGAGTCATGATTTTATTTAATAGATTTCCTGGGAAAATTATTGACCATAAAAGTGACGCTACCGGTTATTGGTTAATGGTTGTGATAGAAATAAACGATAAAAACTACATTTTATTGTGTGTGTACGGTTATAACAAGAGAGCACAGAACAAAACACTCTTCTCATCCTTAAGTAAATACTTAGAGGAGTGGAAAATGCTTTTTTCAACAGATAGAGTAATAATTGGGGGAGATTTCAACCTAGCCCCTGATCTTTTGTTAGACCGCTTACCATCAAGGCGTCATTACCACACACATGATGAAATAATAATTGAATTGATCACAAAGGCCAATCTAATAGACTATTGGAGAATGAAAAACCCAACCAGAAAACAATTTACATGGTTCAATTCTTCCAATAATGGCCAATGCTCAAGATTGGATTATTGGCTAATATCAGACAATCTCATAAACGAGGTTAACAGATGTGATATTTCTGCATCACCCTTAACTGATCATTGTGTAATATTCTTGACAATTTCTTTGGATGAAAGGGAGAATAAGATAAATTCTATTTGGAAATTTAACAATAACTTACTGGAAAATACTGAGTTTTGTAATGTAGTTAAACACCTGATTAAAGAAGTAGGCGACTTGGACATGTCTTTTCTGAGTAAATGGGAATGGTTCAAATTCAAAGTTAAACAAATAGCTATCAGTACAAGTAAGCAATCAACAACGCTTAAAAAGGAGAAACAAAGGGTTATTATTAGTCGCATCAATTCACTGTGCTGTAAAAATGAATTAACTAGGCAAGAACAGACTGAATTAAACAATTTACAATCCCATCTTGATAATATATATTTGGAAAAGGCCAAGGGAGCATTTATTCGTTCAAGGGCTCGTTGGATTGAAGAAGGGGAGAAAAACTCTTCTTACTTCTTTAGTCTGGAAAAACAAAGACAGACGAGGAAAAAAATTCAAAAGTTAAATATTAATGGCATTATTGTAGATAATCAAAAAGAAGTTAACGAAAATATTAAAGTTTTCTATAGTAACTTATATAAATCCCTTTTTTCCAAAGAAGATTGTTGCTTTTTCCTAGACAAGATCCAGGGGTTCAAAATGACAATGGAGGAAAACTTTAAACAACTTATGGAAGAGGAGTTGAGAATTGAGGAGCTAGACTTGGCTATTCAACAGATGTCTAGGGGGAAGTCACCTGGTATTGACGGCCTAACCGTGGAGTTTCTGTCCTTCTTTTGGAGTGATATTAGGGAAATGCTCTATAATGCCTATTTAGATTGTATTTCAAAGGGTAGTCTTTCTCCCACTATGAAACATGGTCTTATTACTCTAATTCCCAAACCTAACAAAGATAATCTTTTATTGGACAATTGGAGACCAATTACGTTGTTATGTAATGATTATAAATTACTAGCACTTGTTTATGCTAATCGTCTGAATAAAGGATTATCACATATTATCGACGAGTGTCAGTCAGCCTTCATAAAAGGTAGAAATATACATAACCATACCAGGTTATTACTAGACATGCTTGATTATCGAGACTTCATTAACACTGACGCTTTTATTTTATTTCTTGATTTTTATAAGGCATTTGATACGGTTGAACATACCTTTTTATTTGAAATTTTAGATTTTTTAGGTTTTGGGAGTAACTTTTGTAATATAATCAAGATGTTCTATTCTGACATATATAGTTCTGTATCCCTGAATTCTAGTATAACTCCCAGGTTTGATGTGCTCCGCGGTATTAGGCAGGGATGCCCGATCTCTCCAAAACTGTTTATTCTAGCCACACAATCACTTATATTGCTCATTAATCATAACCCCGATTTGCATGGGATCTCTATATTTGACAAGGAATTTAAAATTAGTCAATTTGCAGATGACACTGCAATCCTTTTAAAAAATAAATTTATGGTTGATGTTGCTCTGAATTCAGTCTCGATTTTCTCTAAAGCTTCTGGATTAACCCTTAATATTAAAAAATGTGAACTACTTCCCATTCACTCATCAACAGACTCCATCATCTCTTCAATTGAGGTTAAAACTGAAGTAAAATATTTAGGAATAGTTTTATCTAAAAATGCTATTAGAAGAGAAGATGTTAATTTTTCTAATCGGTTAATGGATATGAAGAAATCGTTGAGCCGCTGGCTTACCAGAGATCTCACTATTTTTGGTAGAGTCACTCTGTCTAAATCAGAGGGTATTTCCAAGGTAATTTATCCATGCCACTCCCTATACGTTTCCTCCGATAATGTTAAGAAAGCTAATTCAATTATTTTCCAATTCTTGTGGAAAAACAAAACCCATTATATCAAAAAATCACAGCTGGTTAAAGATTATGATATGGGTGGTATTAAAGCATTGGATTTTGAAGCAATGTTTGGAACCTTTAAGATAAAATGGTTAAAAACATATCTATCACAACCAGATTCTATGTGGTTTCACATTCCCAGAAATTTATTTAAACAAGTAGGAGGGCTTGATTTTCTTCTGCAGTGTGATTTTGAGGTGACCAAAATTCCTGTTAAGTTGTCAAAATTTCACAAACAAGTTCTCCAATATTGGAAAATGATATTTACCCATAATTTTTCTCCTCATGGATCCACTTTATGGAACAACAGGGTCATTATAATTAATAGGAAATCACTGTACAAGTATGATTGGTATGAAAAGGGCATTGTTTTTGTAATCGATATTTTAGATGATAATGGTAACCTTTTGGAATATAAAGCTTTCCTTGAAAAATATAATTTAAACTGCACACATAGTAAATACAAAATGATCTGTAAAGCAATACCAGTACAGTTATTACAGTTAATTCAAAACATATTGTTTTATGCAAGAACAAAACCCTCACCAACTTTACCAAACTTAGTTATTAACGAATGTACTTTATTTCACAATAAATGTAATAATAAATTTATCAGTGATGCTTTGAAATCTAGATTGTTCTTTGGCTATAACAGAGGATTGTGTGTACAGGTTCCAAACATGGATACATTGTCCATAGAAAAAACACATTTTAATTTTATTAAATGGCCCATCCCTCCAAAAGTCAAAGAGACCCATTTTAAAATAATTTATAAGATATATCCAGTTGCTGAATTTCTTAGAAGAAGATTCAAATTTGATGTAGATCCTTGTGTTTTTTGTAAGGAGGCTGATGAGACTCTGGAACATATGTTCTTTTTTTGCCCTGTTTCTAATAGCTTCTGGTCTGAGATACATAATTGGCTGTCATTTAAAATCGATAATATCCCTTCTATCAACCTGTCACACGTACTCTTTTATATGGACAATTTAGATTCATCAATATCAGATTTGCTCAATATGATTATTCTGTTGGGTAAATATCATATTCATTGCTGTAAGTGGAGGTCTTCTAAGCCTTCCTTTGTCTGGTTTATAAATGACTTTAAATTGTTTGTTTCTTCACTGAAAAAGATCCAATCTACTAAAATTGCAAGGAAAATGTGTAGTGTCATATCTAAGAAATTACTATTTTGATAAATCTCTCCTTATGTACTGCTCTAATTATTATTTGTACGTTCTCTAGCCTTTTGTCTTTGACCTGTACTTAAGCATCTCCCCTATTACTTTATTTTGTTTTTATTTTTATTTTTTTTATTCCTGGCTGTTCCTTTATCAGGAAATTCTTTATGTACATTGGCAACATTAATATTGTATGTATGTATGTATATTTTTGTTCCCCAACGAGAGTTTTGTATGTTGGTGCTTTTATTTAATAAAAAAAAAAAAATAAATAAAAAAAAAAAAAAAAAAAAAAAAAAAAAAAAAACCCGTGAAAAACGTACGAATTGCTATGAAATTTTGTTGTATTGCACAATAGTTTATCAACTCGTGTTTCTTGCAGTTTCATTTGTGAATTCATATTTCAAAGCTTTAATCATTGAATTTATTTTTCAAAACATGCAAATGCACATTGTTTATAATGCCATACATATATCCTCTGATTTATACATAACACACACACAAATGACAGTCGACCTGAAAATCTAATTATATTAGCAGCAATAGAGAGACATCCTTTACCCAAATCCAATCATCTAAAACATACAGGCTATTCAATCAACTGAGGTTACAAATTTTAGCTGGGTGACACACTGCATCCCATATAAAGGTACAGACTTCACATATAATGGATGTTGCATTGCATTTAGCAAGAGTAGTGCACACTGTTATGCGATTAAATGAATCAAATGGACACAGTACTTTTAACACACAGCCTATTGTAACAGTACACTTTACATTTTCATCAGGCTACAACTCCTCAAGGCAATGAAAGGCTACAAGTCTGTCTGTAAAAACCCATCTGAAGTCTTTTTTGTGTGTGATTCAATGTTTCTACATTTAATATGTGAAAATATAACCTTGATCATTTTAATATCGATTAAGTAAGTTCATGATGATTAAAATCAAACTTTGATGCTCCTAATATCAAAATTAGATCAAATGAGATTTTAGTCTGGACAGGCTCACACACAAATTGGCTATAGATCAAAGTATAACTCATTCATCCATATAAAGCCTTTTTGAGCCTAATTTATATTGACCCAATCATTAGCAAAATTGTTAACTTGTAATAAAAATTATAAAATAGAAGCAAAAAGCCTATAAAACGTTTATGGTTTTAGGTTAAACCCCGGTGGCAACCTTTCACATCTAAGCAAGTCATTAGCTGACTAATAATGCAAAACAGATGTATTCATAAATCATTACTCAAAAGTACAAAACAATAACACGCCAGAAGTCACTGCTATTGATTGATGCATATCAAACATGAATAATGAACTCGTCAACTTTAAAGCAAATATAGTTGTTTTTTATATAGAGTATAACCTACCAGCAAAGGTGAGATGAAGCAGGTAGACTCCTATAAGATCCATATCAGCGCTTTTCTGATGATTTCTGATTCCTAATAATGTGCCTCGAGTGTTTCTTTGATATTTCTGGGGTTACCGAGAGAAAACAGGCGTCATGTCACCGGTGGTTTGACACATATCAATGTATGATGTTCACGACTAAAGATGAAAATCACACGAACGTCCACTGAACGTCTAGATCAGCCGCGCGCGCCGCACCAAGCGTCACGCTCTCAATCGAGACGTTAAGGAAAACCGCGAAATTAATTCAGTTGTTAATAAAAGTTATCCGTCTGCTCCATTACTTCCTTCCGCGAGCTCCTATTGACATTTGCTCTCTCTGAGGGTAAGAACACGAGTGAATGAAGAGTCAGATTTCAATGAGTGAAGATCAAACTCTGAGCAGAGAGAGAGAGAGAGAGAGTGAGTGAGTGAGTGAGTGAGTGAGAGAGAGAGAGAGAGAGTGTGTGTGTGGGGGAGTCCACCTTATTTACAAAACCATTTACAATAATCTACATTTTAGAAATATCAGTCAAAAACGAAACACATTAAAACTGTAAAAAAAAATCACTGACTGTCCATAACACTCCATTCATAGTCCAAATATTCAAACAAGGAGAGGGAGAGGGAGGTTGTAGCCTACACTTTTATTTACAAAACCAAACTAAATTTCAATAATCTACTTTTCAGATATGAATCAAAGTGATTATGAGAGAGAGAGGGGCAGACAGACAAAAGAGAGAGGAGAGAGAGAGAGACTGCAAAAAAGAGAGAGTGCGGACCAGAAGTAAGAAACTGCTGTCCCTGCTGAAAAAAACAGCATACCAGCAAGACCAGCATATCTTGTGTTTTGGTGCTGGTTTGCTAGTGAACACCAGCTAAACCAGCACCAGCATTAGCACCAGCTAAACCAGCACCAAACCAGCACCAAACCAGCATTAGCACCAGCATCCCATGCTGGTCATAGCAGCAAGATCAGCATATGTTGTGTTTTGGTGCTGTTATGCTGGTGACCACCAGCTAAACCAGCATAGACCAGCATAATTCCCATGCTGGGTTTTTCAGCAGGGGTATAAGGGGGCGTGCACACCCAAACTTTTACGCCCGCGGCCGGCGCATGTTTTCAATTGTTTCGAAAGGAAGCTCAGCGTTTTTCAAATAAGCCAGCAGCTAGCGGTTTTCTGCGCTGAAAACCGGCGCCCGGCGGTTTTTCCACGCCCAGCGCCGAGAGTTGAAAAATATTCAACTTTGGATAAAAAGCTCCGCTCGTCAATGTCAGTTCTCACGCGGCCGTCCAATCACAGTGGAGGAGGGGCGGGACAAGTATCACAGCAATCAACCATCTCACAGCTGACGTATCAGAGCTATCAAAACGCTTAGCTGAAGAAAGCTGGCATTTGGCGTTGTCTAGGCGTTTTCAGCCACGTTTAAATGTTTTGGTGTACACAAACCCCTAAAGCGTGCGTACTGTGCGTATAGCTACACAAATGTGATCATAAAGTGTGCATATCACAGCAAATGGCAAAGTCCATATTATAAAAACTGTGCACTTTTGCTTGTCCGATTGCTGCAGGTTTTTGGAAATATAAGCCATTCTCGCTGCTTGAAAAGAATTTAAACATTGACAGATCTATTTTATGTCTCAAAACATTCATTAGGCATTGTTTAAAGAGCATCGATTTAAAGATTTTGTGTCTGAAAGTGAGGCGTACATTTGTTTTATGAATCACACGTGCACGCTTTTTATAAATAAGGCCCTGTAGACACTTATATAGACACTTTAAATATCATAGACATGTTCAGAGTCAGCTGACCCAAATATGATGCCTAGATAGGCAGCATATTTTGAAACAGCCACTGAGTCACAGTGGCTATCGAGCTGTCTGCTCTTTGGTTTGAGCTTTGAACTGTGTGAGAGGTGGATTATTATAAAAATATGGTGAAAACATAATACCCTTTTTAAAGCATTTTGAGTGCCACACGATGACCTCCAGATTTTGATAAGAAATTGTGATTATTGTCATAAAAGGGAAACACTTTGTGGCAACGTTTTATAGTGCGAAACTGAAACTTCAAACAGTTGATCAAGTGCACGGCTTACGTGCTAGACTATGCGTTTTGCATTCACAAATACATTTTCTGATCATATCGGCAACGAATGCATTCAATGTTGCCTTGGAGGACAGCTAACCTTCTTGCCAAGGATGCGTGTGCAGCAGAATAAACCACGGCCTTCGTTCTTGATTAATGCCTACTTCTGAACGCATTAACACCGAAGAGCTTATTAAAATTGTGTGTTATGAGTCATAATCAAAGTTGTGTATTGCATAATGACCAGCCGTGTCACGCTGACATGGTACATTTAATTGGACGCATAAAAATGCACAAGATTAATTAACTATCCTGTGTGGTATATTTGCTTATTATAAGGAGCCATGGAGATACAAAGTTAGGAAAGACATGACGGAGCAATCGGGTGATCAGTGATTAATCATCTACCTCATTCATTGAGTCCAGCTGTGAGATCTCAACCATGGTCTCTGGAATGAGAGTACGGTCTATTGTTTAGAACAGGGGTCTTCAACGTTTTTTGGGTCGCGGACCCCTTAGATGAAAGAAGGGGGTCCGTGACGGAACTGCAGGGGGTCCGCCAAATGATGTTTAACTACAAGCAATTTTTTGGTAAAAAATTTAAAATACATGTACAAAACGTTACATGTCCCCTTTAAGTTGTTCACGTGCGTGGCCGCATAGGTTTGAAGGCGCGCGTTCAGTTTAGCCAGCGGACCAAAATAAAATATCTGGATTATAAATGTCCACTCAGGAAGCAGCAGTAGCGACAGAAATTTCATCATAAAACAGGTAAATCTTATGTGTGTCTTTCTTTCAGAATGTCATTTTAGAATCATTGCGACATGTTGTCTCTTCTATATTTCTGAACTTGGACGGCTGTTTCATGCGGTTCAGATTTAAAGCGCTAATTCAACAGGCAAATTACACCACACCGCATCTGCATTTTAAACTGTGACAAAACTATCGATCGCATTTAAAAACGAATGAAACGCGCGCCGTGATGGTGCTTTGTGCAAGATTTATAGTCAGGTTTTAATCCGTCTCTCAAAAAGTTGCCCCAAAGAGATGCGCGCGGACTTGTTGCTGCTCTCCTGAGTCTGATATGAAGCTATGCAGAAAATAAACCTGCGTTACTCAAACTCGTGACAATGACGATACACGAGAAAGGCAACAGACCTCAAAATTATAAAGTAGCACAACGTCTATCCCCAGCAGAATAGAGTCTTTGTGCCATTCACCATGGTCAGTCATCTTTATAAACTGAAAGCCCTTGTCTAATTGACAGTAAAATGAAAATATATTACACTGCAAATACCTTAAAATAATATTATTTTATTTTTATTATTATTATTATTATATTAATATAAAAACAAACTCTACTTTAACAAAAAATGATGCATGTTAATATAGTATCATGGCTGTGTGACAATATGGTTTGTTTCTATATATAAAACAGTTCCAGTTCTTGATTCTGATTGGTCATCAGTTGTACTTTACTCCACTTTGCGTTGTGCCTAATACGAAAAGGCAGCCTCTCGTACCTTACTGCTTACTTAAATATCTCTGTTTTACACATTTAGTATTAGGGGGTCCCTGCTCCATGCCTCTTTCATCTAAGGGGTCCGCGACCCAAAAAACGTTGAAGACCCCTGCTTTAGATGATAAAAAGGTATGAATAAAATGGTTCTTTTTTTTTTAGAAACCATAAATGATTCTTATATGACATCGCTGTGAATAACCTTTTAAGTGTGAGGGTTTGGAGACGACAAGACAACCCAAGCGCAGACGATGTCTGGGAAGTAGTGATGTTAGGTTCTTGAACGAATCGTTCTTTTGAGCCGGTTCTCAGGAAGTAACCGGACGATCCGGTTCATAAATCGAACTGAATCAAACTTTAGTTTTGGGCATAGGTTCCGGGTTGATGACGCAGGACGCACAGCCGAAATAGCACTCAAAAAGAACCGAACGAAGTTTGTCGATGATTGCCGAGGCGAGGATTGCTGACGATTCTGACGGATGGGTTGCTGACACTGCGTGTGAATCACCGAGGATTTGAATGAGCCTGATGCGCGAAGTTTCTTTTTTTTATTAGTTTCTTGATATGCTTGTTTTATTAAAAAACTTTAGTTTTGGTACGATTTATTGTGCATGCAAATTATATTGTAGTTGTTTAAGGAAGACCAATGAGACACACAAGTGTATTTATTATTTATACTTACACATCCGCAATTGTACATCAGTGTCTTTTAGGAATCTTATTCAAGTAGGCTTGGTCAGTTGTATCTGATTGCATTTATTATTTATCATCCGCGATTGAAACTGTGACTGCAAACATTATTAGCTTCTTGTGAATGAAAGGCAATAAATCAGCTATATGCCTTCACAAAAACAACTTTTTTTTAATGTGTTGACACAAACGACTTTATTTAATGTTTCGTTGTTACAGTAAATGCGTAGTGATGTCATTTCTTGATGACAGGAACCGGTGAATCGGCTTTTTGAACCGGTTCAATGAGCCGAACTGTCCGAAAAGAGCCGGTTCGCGGAAATGAATCGGACATTGCATCACTACTGGGAAGTGAACAATTAACATTTATTAAGACAGGAAACACTGAGAACACGGAAAACAAAAGCCCACGTGGGGGCAAAACTACATTAAACATGATGATACAAAACACTGACATAACATGATTGACAAGAATCTAATGAAACATTAAACTGACTAAAAACAATGAAGACTGCATAACATAACACATATGAACACAATGAACCAGCACAAGACAAGAGACAAGAGGAGATTAAATAGGGGAAACTAAACAAGATAACGAGGGCAACACAGGTGAGAGGGATAAACTGATAATGAATAATTAACATGGAGAACAAGGGGGCGGGGAATAGAAACGAGACACCAGAGGCCCAATATACAAGGCCATGAGCCTCCACATAGAACATGAGGCTGTCAGAACCCTGCCATCATGATAAAACATAAATATAAAACAAGACTCCTATGGCAGGATCCTGACATTAAGCACAAGTGTGTGAAAACCAATTTAAGACATTGACCTTGTTTCTACAAAAGATTTCCCTACATCTATTGAAGCACACCAGATGCCGTTTGAAACATTCTGATGTTATATCTGAACAGTTTTTTCCATTTATGTACAATATAAAAACAAATATTTTTAAAAAAAAAGTTGCATTTTCACCAGCAGTCTCAGACGGTTGGCCCCCACCGTATGAATTTATGATTGAAATGCCCAGTTAAACATAGCAAGGGAGCAGAATTCTGCCTCTGAGGCATGAGGGCTTTTGGAGGCTCTGTTTAATTTAGCAGCGAGCGGCATGAGGGGCGAGACGATGGAGTATGGTCTGTGTCTCTCTCCTCTCTGAGCTCTGACTCGTCCTGACCCGTGTCACATCCACTAAGGGTGGTGCGAAAGCAAGAATAAACAGACGAACACCGTGCTATGCATCACACGGCCTGATAAGAGCCATTCTGTCTGGAAACCTGAGTACTATGTGATAGATAGTTAATTCTCTGCCCCCTCTCTCTCTGTTACTGTGGCAGATGGGATTTGTATGAATGAAGAAAACCTTTCTAAGACAAACTATGAGAATTATATAATGCCAAAACTATTCCAATTCTGTCTTTTCTGCTTTTAAAAGTGAAGGATACTTGGAGGACAATGTGTTGAAATACTAGAGGTGGCGATGATAGCTTGCATTATATATCAAGACAGTGGGATGCATTATATATCAGAGGCATTGTTCAAAACGGAGGTGAGCACCAAAAAAAATCATTTTATGAAAACCACTTTCACAAAAACCATTTGTACATAAACATGTAATTTTGACACCTTAGAAAATGTACTTACAAGAATTACTTTCATTAAACTAAAGCAGTATCAGTGGGAAATATTTATTTACATGCTGACATATTTTCATTCCTACAATCTAAAAAATGCTGGGTTATTTTCAACCCAGTGTTGGGTGAAAAAGGGATAAACTCAACTGCTGGGTAAAATTGACCAAGAAAGTGTTTATATTTGACCCATGGGGTCAATTTG
This sequence comes from Misgurnus anguillicaudatus, assembly GCF_027580225.2. Lineage (NCBI taxonomy): Eukaryota > Metazoa > Chordata > Actinopteri > Cypriniformes > Cobitidae > Misgurnus > Misgurnus anguillicaudatus. The sequence goes on along the minus strand of NC_073352.2, from coordinate 11,325,928 downwards.
ACCCATAAAGCAGCATTTTTATGCATGTAAACATTGTCAACATTAAAAAGGGGGATTCAAGCTAATTCATGCATTCTGAATTATTAACACTTATTAACACGTTTTTTCAGAACATAAAAGATAACGATCTTGCTTTATTTTTTCATGGGCAATTTCAGAGCAGGAAGCACAGTGGAAGTCCTTATATGGTCATTTTATCCTTAATTTAAATATTTTCAACTTGATTTTATAAGTTGTCAACTTTTCACAAGCCAAAACTTAAAATAGTAGGTTGAATTGACTGGCAAAACCAAGTTGTTTTCACTTCATACTGCATTTTTTTACACTGGTACTCAATATTAACATGGGATAAGCAGAAACAATGTTTGTTATGTCATGTGACCTTTAACTTTTAGCAGGTATGCATTAAATGTAAGGTATTATCATTTATAGCATTTCTCTTTTAAAAGCCAAACATTTTCATCCTATAACAGAATAAAATAAAACTGTTATTCCCCTAACAATAAGACTAAAAAGTAGGTTTATCAAATTGTATCCCCCTTAATCACAGTACCTATTAAAACTCACATCAAACAATTTAAATCAAACACAGATTTTTAAATAATCCAAAAAATAAAAAAGAGCACAACCTAACACAGCAATTTTCTAACTCCCCTCTTCTAACTCCCCTCCCTTATATACTTATCAAAAATAAATATTTTAAACCTGTTTTTAAATTTAGATATATGAACACTTTCTTTTATCAAATTATTCACAGTATTCCACAATATCACTCCACGGATTGAAATACACATCCTTTTGAGCTTTGTCCGAGCATATTGTTGTCTCATATTTAAAGTCCTTCTTAATTTATAACCACATTCTATATCTATAAACACTTTTTGTATATTCCCTGGGAGTTGTTTATTTTTTGCTTTATAAATAATTTTAGGAGTCCTAAAGTCTACCAGATCATTAAACTTTAGAGTTTATGATTTTAAAAATAATAAATTAGCATGGTCATGGTATCCTGCATTATTCATTATCCTTATTGCTTTTTTGTATTGTAATTAATGTTTGCAAAGTTGATATGTAAGTGTTATCCTATATGGCATCACAAATGAACTATACAGAATATAAAGTGCTTTCTCATTCAGTAAATTCCTTGCTTTCGTCATTACACCAACACTTCTGGCTACTTTTGCTCTCACATGTGTATTCTGGGGTTTCCAGCAGATTTTGTGATCAAGAATCACACCCAGACATTTATTTTCATATACTCTATCTTATCCAGTATTATTAATCATAATTTTTACTTGTATATCAATTTTACGATTTCTTATTTAGTTTTTTTCTAAATTTAATGCTAATTTATTTAAATCATAACATTCTTTTACCTTGTTCATTTCAGCTGTGACCGCTTCCAAAAGCTGTTCCAAGTTTTCCCCAGAACAAAAAATATTAGTGTCATCAGTAAACATTACAAATGTAAGGTTTGTAACCCTGCATGTATCATTTATTCATAGTATAAATAATACTGGACCCAAGATCGACCCCTGAGGAACTCCACAAGTGATCTTTATATATTCTGATCTGTAAACCCCCATTTGTAAAAACTGTAATCTATTACTTAACATTTCAATCAATCAAGAGCAACCCCTCTATATTTCCAACTTATTAATAAATACACTGTGATCAATCGTGTCATAAGTTTTTTTTTCTAGATCTTTAAAAACTCCCACTGCATATTTCTTGTTGTCTTTAGATCTTGTAATATCTCCAATTAACTCCATTAAAGCCATGGATGTCGATCTATTTGGCCTAAATCCATACTGACTATCAACTTACAGATCATACATTTCTACAAAATGTTTTCCAGTCTTTTAGCAATTTTTCCAAAATTTTAGAAAACTGTGAGAGTAAGAAAACCGGCCTATAATTAGTAAATTGATTTCTCTCTCCAGATTTGTAGTGGAATGACTTTTGGAACTTTCATTTTACTTGGAAATACACCTGATTTAAAAGACAAATTAAAAACATAAGCTAAAGGAGTAACAACTGCATCATCAATGATTTCCTTAATTAAAGTCCCATTCCAATCAGTGGACTTTTTATTCTTACAGTGATTAACAATTTCAACAATCTCCTTTTTATTGGTTGGTTTCAAATATACTGCGTTTGGATAACTATTTAGAAAATCCACCGCCTTCACCTCACCTTGTTTCTTTTACATTTTAATTTCTTCTGCCAGTCATGGCCCCACATTTACATAAAATTGATTAATCCCATTGTCCACTTCATTCATGTTGTTTAGAGTCATCTCATTGTCCAAAAAAATATTTGGGATATTCTAACTTTATTAAATGTTCCCTTCCTGATTATATTATTTAAAAAACATTCCATAAGCCCTTAATGTCATTTTTTATTATAATAATCTTTTTTACTTGTCCTTATGATAGTCAATTTGTTTTTATATCTTTTACTTGTTTTCTGTTTCAGTATTTCTTCAATTTAATTTTTATACCTTTCAATTCCATTAAAATCAAAATGAACCATGGTATTTTTTGGCATATTAAAGACCATTTAAAAAGCCATGATTAAATTATTGTAACTAAAACCATGGAACTTTGTGCTAACTTTTTATAAAGATATGGGTCATTCTACAGAAAAGGAGGAATTCAAGTGATGGAAGTTTGCTTAAATGAACTTCTTTCAACATACCCAAAACTTCATTAATAGCATTAATTAACTTGTCAAATCTATGAATCCACAAAACGGGGAGCTTAATCTATTTTTAACTTTTTAATACATTTTAATAAAGAATCAATGAGTCATTTATTTGTCATTGGTGTTACCTGTGATTTAAATAACATTAATGTTAATAAATATTTTTTCTCATTACAGCGTGTGTATTTGTTAAAGGTTGAGTAGAGGAATGATAACAGCAAGGAAAATAATTGATTATTAATATTTGTTTGATTAAATTCTTCATCTTTACCCAGCATTGTATGAAATTATTTGATTCTCAGTTTGACTTTTTTCTTTAAAACGAACAAAAACAAAAATATTCAACCAAAAAGGCTTTGATGCAAAGACTGAAATATCAACAGTGTCTTACATCCCATATCAACAACAAAATATTACTAGAAAGTTCAAGAAAATACATTCAAACACCAAAACTTGGTTTAACACCAATGACACAATGTAACACCAATGACAAAATTAGAATATAATAATAGATAATGAATATGATAAAACTTATAAACTTTCATAAAATTTCCCATGATGTTTTGTTTTTATGCTTTTATGTTGGTCAGTTAAAGGAATAGTGCTTAGGAAGTACTCATTAGAGAAGTAACACTAATTTACAGAAAAAACCTAATATTTTAACAAAATGGCTGCGATTAGCCATGTGCTATTTCATCAGAGATGTAACAATCACATACTTATTTAGTATAATGTATTTTTATGTAAAGATCTTAACACTCCCAGCTATAAAAAAAAAGAGTAACACTAATGACATCCAAAAAAATCTTATCTCAAAATTCTTAGATATATCATGATATTTTAGACAAATAAGGTAAGACATCTCACAAACCTTATGCCTTCCTCCACTGCACTTCTTTCCCTGACCTCTTGACCCAAGAAAAACTTCAAAGAGCTGATGCATTGTTTCAAAATAAAAGTGCTTTGGGTAGGGTATCGATGACATAAATTTGGGGGAAAAATATTTATTTGATATTACTCATATTAATAGTGTATTTTTACCATTTCAGTGTTGTAGTAAATTCATACAGGGTTAAAGGTAAATGTAAATTTGATTTGTTTTACAAAAAACATGGTTTTAAATAATAAGTACACAGTTCAACTTCCATGTATGATCAAAGGGACAGGGCAATTTTCAGGACCAGACATTTTTTTAAAAAAGTAAATAAAAAGAAAATTAAATAAATAAACTCTCATTTTAGGGACAGTCTATATTTATTAAATATATATCATTATTGGGTCAATTTAAATGATTAAGGGGTCTGAAAAAGCAAGGGACAAGCATTTCCACCTTTTTTGTAGAATGACCCGTATATCCTGCATAACAGTGAGAAATACATCAACACAGAAAATAAACAATTGCTTGTTAAGCACAGATTAATGTCTGGTGTCATGGAGTCTTTAACAAAAACTACACACATTTAAAACAAATGAAGGAAACAATTGAAAGTGGCGGTCCCATGTAAGGTACACCAAACACACACATTGAGTGTATAATTAAAAGTGTGAACACATGTTTCATTACCTCCCGTTAGTTCACACAGTGGGCTTGTTTAAATGTCTGCAGTCATTCTTTTTGTCCCCTGGCTATGATGTCATTGCAATGGATCATTTGCATCCACAAGGGAGGCTTGCTCCCTCATGCTCTGTGCAAATATAAAACACATTCTTGACGAAACTCTCTGCAATAAGGCCACTGATTGAGACGCTGGAAGTGGGTGTAATCAGCATTCACTTCCAAAAAAACATTTTGCCCTCTATTTTTTCTCTCTAACAAATACATTTCTCTCGAATTTATTTGTTACTCTTATCACGTGCCAAAAATGAATTTCATTTATTTGACGGGTAGCATGCATCAGCGTCAGCGAGCTTGTAAAAATCCCTTCGAGTAAGAAAATCAGAGCGATTGTTTCTCTCGGCCTCCACTTTAGCTATAAAGCCATGAGATTTATTTCTGAATTTGAACAGTTTGAGGTGGCTGAAATGTGTTAGAGGAGGGCATTAAACACCTGCCACAAGCAAGAATTGTTTCAATAAGAGATTCCAAGGTGGGATTGCCATATACGTAATCGACCTCTCACTTCCCACAACAACAGATGGTGCATGTCATACCCACTGTGTGGGCAAAATAGGTTACGGCACATTGGATCTGTCTGTCCTTAAATATAGACGGCCCTGTGCAAACTCTCATATACAGAAACATTGCATTGCGCACACAGGCACAGATAAATACAGTATATTACTCTGAAATAACTGCCAGTACTGTGCAAACTGTCTTTATTGTCATTCGATTTCTTGTTTTTGCTAAGGTATAATGACCATATATAATAAAACATCACCAGAAAATACAGGAAATTCGTATTCAATAAAAATCTGAATTAAATTATAAGTATTTTGTGTGAGCTCTTTTTATACTTAATATAAGCAGGAACCTGTAGTCTTTCTTAAAGGAATATTTCATTTCCTTAAAAGAAAAATCCAGATAATTTACTCACCACCATGTCATCCAAAATGTTGATGTCTTTCTTTGTTCAGTCGAGAAGAAATTATGTTTTTAGAGGAAAACATTGCAGGATTTTTCTCATTTTAATGGACTTTAATAGAGCCCAACACTTAATACTTAACTTCAACTGAGTTTTAAAGGACTATAAACGATCCCAAACGAGGCATAAGGGTCTTATCTAGCAAAACGATTGTCATTTTTGACAAGAAAAATAGATATACACTTTTAAACCACAACTTTTTGTCTAGGTCCGGTCCAGCGCGACCTAACGTAAATGCGTGGTGACGTGGGGAGGTCACGTGTTACATATATAAAACGCACATTTGCGGACCATTGTAAACAATAAACTGACACAAAGACATTAATTAGTATCATTCCACATACAACAACGTCGGAACGGTCCTCTTTCAAGACACTTGTAAACACTGGGGAGGAGTTTCGCGTTCGTCCTCTGTGACCTCTTGGCGTCGTGGCGTATTGCGTGGGGTCACGGTGGCGCATCACGACCGGATCTGGACGGGAAGTTGTGGTTTGGAGGTGCATGTTTTTTGTTTTTCTTGTCAAAAATGACAATCGTTTCGCTAGATGGGACCCTTGTGCCTCGTTTGGGATCGTTTGTGGTCCTTTGAAGCTCCGTTGAAAAAAACTGTTAAGTGTTGAGTTAAGTATTAAATGTTGGGCTCTATTAAAGTCCATTAAAATGAGAAAAATCCTGCAATGTTTTTTTTTTCAAAAAACATAATTTCTTCTCGACTGAACAAAGAAAGACATCAACATTTTGGATGACATGGTGGTGAGTAAATTATCTGGATTTTTCTTTTAAGAAAATGGAATATTCGTTTAAACCTAAATGAAATAAAATTTCGAACTATCTCTTTAAATTTCCAAATACTTTTTGGGGCCACTGTATATCTATGTCTCATGGACCCTCACATAGTGTTTCTCTAAAGCTGTGCCCATCCTCTGATGACATCTAAAGTTTCACCCATTATCACGACTTTATCGAAAGATTAGTCACGTCCTGGTTAAACCCCAGATGATGGATCAGATTCCCATCCTGCATTGATAAAATTGTTCGGCCTTTTGTGTCTTTCGTTCATCACTGTGGGTGAAAAGGTTGCTTTACATTTATCAGTGATCTAACCAACACCCCAGGTGGCCAAAAATAATCTGATGGCACCTGAGTCAACAGCCAAGTATTTGAAAGTCCATGAGTTATCAGATGTGTTTCAGCAGTATGTGTGTGGGAAAACAGCGGGGACAGGGGCAGCTATCGCTCGTGCTGTTTCCTGAAACAGGACTGACCGCAGGACATCACAATTGGATTTTGCGGCGGTCATATGACTGATCTGACCTGCTATGGGTCACAGCTGTGAGGGGAGGGGGTAGGGCTTAGGTTTTTTCACTTAATTACATAAATTAGGGGAAACCAGTTTGCAAGGCAAAAGGTTGGGTGAACTGCTGACAAGCCTATGGGGTGCAAAATAAACATTGAAGCAATAACGTAAAAAACTGTTTGTTTTCTTTGTGTGTGAACTGAAATGGCAAAATCCTCTGGTAGACATTTGTGGCTTTTTAAATGAACAAATATTGGCGTCTCCCCTGTGTATTCAGTTCTGCTTTGTAACTGAACAATTCGCTTGGTAATGCTAGCAGACATATTTTTCATTTCCTCTACATTGTAGCTCACGGTTTTTAATAGACTCAACAACCAAAACACTCTTTCGTTGATGTTGGTTTAAGAAGAAAGATAACATTTGCCTTTCATAATGAATCCCCCATGTGAGTGAAAACCATGTATCTCAATCTGATCTCTAGTTTAGTGGTATTTCCCAGTTGTATTGTCAAAATCACCTCTCTCCAGGATTTCCCATAATGCACTTTAAAAACCAGCACACATTTCTGCTCGATACACTTTCAAAAAAAGGTACAAAAGCTGTCACTGGGGCGATATAAAAAGGTACGCCTATCTACCTAAAGGGTGCATATTAGTACCTCAAAAGTAGATACCTAGACCACAAAACCAAAAGTCCCAAGAGTATATTTGTAGCAATGGCCAACAATACATTTGTATGGGTCAAAATTATTGATTTTTAATGCCATAAAGTTAAAATAATATGAAGGTATTTTGTAAATTTCCTACCGTAAATATAACATAAAATTATTTATAATTATGTGTTGCTAAGGCCTTTATTTGGACAACTTTAAAGACAATTTTCTCAATATTTTGATTTTCAAAAAGTTGTATCTCAAATATTCCTAACAAACCATACATCAATGAAAAGCTTATTTATGCAGCTTTTAGATGTATACATTTTAATTTGGTGGTCCAGGGTCACATATCAGGACCCTTTATAAGGGTACCTTTCCATAGAAAGCTTTTAAACATTTATTTATAACAGTGTTTACTTAAATCTTTTAACGTTGTATGTTTAACAAAAATGTACAATAACATGATTTACATATTGTAATCGTCTCGCAGGTAACTGAGCTATCAGCATCCAAATGTGCAGTGAATATCTAATGAATGCCCAGATTCATATTGGCAAAGCACTGACTCACATGATAGGGAACCAGGGAGCAAAATCAGACAGGGCCAGTGTGACGAATACATGCAAAACATTCAAACAAGCATATTTCAAAAATATCGAAAATGTGTCCTGACAGCGATTCATCAAATATTTAGCCTAACTTGCATGGGCGCGTCATGGATACACAACACCAGGGGTTTACTCTACCTTGAAGCCAGAGAGAGCTTCATGCCTAAATAATGCATTATTCTCAACATTTCACAGGCAGCTTTTACACTCCAATATGTGTTTTATCATTCCAAATGCGTATATTTATTCTTACCGTGACTGGCCCCATTAAATATCAAGGCAGGCATTAAAATGCCTGTGTGGCTTCGGAGATAGATGACCAACACTGAGCGGATGTGAGTTTAAGTGAACCCTCTCTTAAGCTCTGGAGGAATAAGCACTGTCCACAAAATTTGTTAATGGTGTTTTGGTTTGCGAGAGCAAATAGATGTTTAAGAAAAAAGCCTAATTGACAATGTGCAGGTGAGTCAATAAGAAAAGAGATAGAGGCAGGACAGCGTCTGGACGGAGGTTGTTGAGTTCGTGCTGCTGTGCGCTTAAGAAACCTTACTGGTGAAACTCTTTCTTAAATAAACAGTTGGTTGTGGCATCTGTATATCCATATATTACTTTTTATTTGACAATAGTAAATAAAAAGTTTTGACATAAAACGTTGAAACTTTATATTCTGCGCTAAGTCACTAAACCATACTTTTGAACCCCAGTTGAAAAAAGCGAAACATAAACACTGTAACACCACCCTACATTAAATCTCTTGTTTTCTTTGTATCCTCTGAACTTCTATGTGTCACTGACATGCGTCTGATAAATCAACGCTTTGATCTATTATGTCAAGCACTCATAGTACAGACAAAAGGGCTCTGACAAAACCAACATAAAAGATGGAAAACCAGTTTCTCTCTTCTAGCATTGAACATTAAGAGAGTAAGTTTCCCTTCGATCCCAGACAGTCCTTTGATTAATTGTAGTAGTGTTTGTCCAACTTTTCAAAGCACAAGATTTACAAACGTCTTATTATTTCACTGTTCAACGTGACCGCCAAATCTCCCGCAGATGGGAAGAGATTGGTGATATTCACATCTGGTCTCTGAATCCTGTGGGTTTTGACCCCTTTCAACACTACTGTATATGGTGTTTCATGTTTATAGAGGAAGAAAGAATGCTGTTTTTTGAGACCAGATTTTTTTTACATTTGCTGGACTGCAGAACGGAAATCAGCGGCACAAAAGGTACTTGAATAGGAAATTCTGGGCTTATATTGATTTTTCCAAGGTTATTAAATGCCTTTTAAAGCAAGCCGGTGTGTTGGACATGCACTGTTTCATCTCTGAGAATTACATTTATTGTTATCTTATTAGATTAACTAAAACGTTCAATTAAACATGCAACGCTCGATGTCCATGTTGACAAAATTACAGGAATTCAAATCTAAACCATCCCAGTTGTAGATTTTATACATTTTAAATGAGCTTGTATCAGTTGTCAGCTATTACTTCTCCAAAAAACACCATACTGTTCTGTTACCCTGTTTTGCCCGTATAATTGATTGGGTCAAAGGTCTGAGTGACATCGCCTATCGAAGGAAAGAATTTCCTGTTTCTGCATCTATAATTCATTGGCTTCCTGACGGCGTGCATTGCAGTGAGCTTGAAAAAAGGCGCAAGCTGTGCAAAATACAACTCTGTCAACATTTACCACAGAGATGTGACTTTGAAGGTCTGCTGGATTCAGCCTGCATCCCACCACATCAGCAGACGTTCAAACATTCTGATGCCTCACAAGTTTATAGGCTTTGTGTGTTTTTCTCTGGAACGGTTCAGTGGTGAGGTTGAGGGGAAAACAAAACCCACTGAAACATTTTCTTGGATTAAGCTGGTGAGGATGTAGTTATTAACAAATTTAAAAAAGCACATGATTTATCAAACCATAATCTTTTAAATGGCACCAATAAACTTTTACAAGGATTGGACATAAATGCACATTGGCAGTGTGTGAACACAACCACCCTACATCTCATTAGACATGTTGTTTTGATTCTCTTGTTAATGTGACATCACACTGATAAAGCCCCGCCCACAGCCACTGATTACCTCAGGTGTATTTTTTCCCAAAAGCGCTCATTGTCTGTTTTGTTAAGGGAATGAAGAGCTGTAGTTCATTTGCATTTAAAGGTACAGTAAACTTTTTTTGCTCCCGCCCAAATAGGGGCATTTTGGACATATTATAAAAAAATCATCTGTGGGGTCTTCACAGACACATTCTGGGCACACCTGAGGCCTATATTTCATCTGTAAAATTGGGCATAATGTGTGCCCTTTAAAGAGTTAGTCCGCCAAACATTTTAATATTATTTAATTGCAATGTGGTGGAAAACAAGAAAATATTTTGCTGAATTTTTACACCATTTATTTATTCATACAGTTAAGTGAATAGCAGCAGAGGTGCACCTTGTCAACAGGCAAGGCAGGCAACTGCTTGGAGCCCCGAGCCACTAGAGGGCCCCCGAGTTTGTTTCTCGGATGGCCAGCTACACCCGGTAGATGAACATAGATACTCAACATGACTGCCTTTCAAAATTCCGATTGGATGTTGATTGACATTGGCTTAGCCCAGTCAAAATCCAACCCAGGTGGATAACTTGCAGTTTCGAAAATGAACCTAGCGAATGGGTGACGTTGTATCGTTCAGTTGCGCTGTCGCAGTTGATCCGTATGGATCACGACCCACGGTTTGGCTCACATGCGATTGCCAGATTAATACGCAAATTTAAATAGGAAAAGTTTATCATTTGCATGTGTTTTAAAGGCTTGCAAATGCTAACACTCAAGTGATTTAAAACAATTTAACCGCAAAAAGGCGCTAAAGTGAGCAGCCCTCTGTACCCACATGTGGTTTAATGTGTCCGGTCCAGCTCCAGTCAGGCACGTGCCCAAGTAAGACAGAGAAATGGGGAAAGGGTAAGGCAGAGAAATGGGATTGGGCCTAAATCTTTTGTGCCCAGGTGTAAATCTAAAGTTTACATTTTAGCAGTTAACTAGTGCAATCCTTTACAAAGCAGTGTTTCCCATACATTGATTTATTTGTGGTGGCCCACCCCACAGAATCAACACTGGCCCCCACAAATAGAATTTTCATGATTCCCATTTACATTTTTATTTCACTATTTAAAACAGCTTAATTCGGCATAAAATATAATTTGATATATAATACAGATCAAATACAGATAAAGATCAAAGAGTAGAAGTGAAACATATTTCAGGTGCCAACACTAGATCAAACGCAAACACAACATGATGACGTCACATATATGCTAATTAGCGGGTGACGTCATTACCACCACAGTCTCTCAAAATCCTGTGGGAAACACTGCAAAGACAACCGCGGCAAAAACGGATCTATATGCAATGTAGTTACCCAATTTAGGCTTGTAAAAGCGACAAAGCAGTCGCAATGACGCGTGCACGCAAGTACTCATGTTCGCGCGAGTCTATGCGTTCATTCGCGCACAACCGCATTCAAAAGACCCCACGCGAGTGAGTTAGCTTATGAAAACATGACGAGACTAAAGGAAGTTTCTAAATAACAATGCTAATCTTATTTTGACTCAATCACTATTAGCTAGATGTACATCAGAAATGTTTTGTGCAAAGCAGGGAAAGGGAAGAAGAAAGGAGAGATGATGAGTTTAAGGGAGGTAAGACAAACTACATCCTCACCCTGTCAGGTCTCAAACATTATCAAACAAATCTCAGGAAAACCTCTTGTCAAGTCTATAGAATTGCATTGTTGCTGAGAAAATCAACAGATGTATGTGTTATACTGTTCTGTATAAGATATGTCAATACATCTGTATGTTTAAGTTGACTGTGTTTCATTAAAATTAAACCAAATGGACATTGTATATGTTGCTCAGGCATGCCGCGCATTTGCGTATACCAAACGTATGACCATACCAAACGAATTGTGTTTGTGCCTGCTTTTCATCTAAAAAGCATCAAAATTACTACAAAAGTACTCATGCATACTACATGCATATTACAATTCACATGTTTAGAAGCAATATAATAGCTTTTTTGTCTTTATTAAATTATAATAGTGTTTTTATCTTTAGGTCAACTATCTCTTTAAGGGAATTCTGTCCTACTTGTTCAAAGAAATGACGAACACAAGTGACAGGAGTTATTAGTGCAGTTCTGACCCCTAATGTCAACGGTACATGAGGGCCACACAAGGGCAATTTAAGGTTCTCAATCTAAAGAGTCCATATGGCCCACAGTTGGTTGGGGGAACATGACCTGCACACAACCCATTTGTCCCTGAGGGCTTGTTCGACCAGCAGAAACTAACCAGCGACTGTTACCGCAGTCAGTAGAGCATGTGGCTGCATATGAACCATAGCCTGCTGAGTAATATGGTTTATTTTATATCTTCTCTCTTGGGAGAAACGAAACATTTCACAAGGAGAAGGAATTTTAGGTGTTGGGTCGTAGCAGGATTCTCAACAGCCCTAAGCGACAAAACCCAAGAACTTCTGCCGAATTCAACAGAAGCATCTGTCACTTAAGCTGCATTATTCAGCGTCACACTAAATAGGTTTATGTGCAATGAACGCTGGATGTTTTTGCCTGTTTACGGAGAGCTGTGTGGGATGTGTTGTATTGCACCCAGTGCCCAGACAGCAGTTTAAAACTTGTCTCCCTGCCAACGTCCTGTACGATTCCAGCATCCCTACAGATCATGTGTTGATTTTTTGGGGAAGAAATGAATGTGAAGGGAGAGTTGAGAAGAGTAAATTGTAGTTAAATCTAAAATGTGAAGTGTAAACACTGCTGTGCCAGATCCAATGTGACTAGAGGCGCTTCAAAGAAGATACTTTGTTCTTAACCTTGAATAATCAAAAGGAATGGGAATAAAATTATCCTACATTTCCAAACAATTTATAAATTATTTGTATCAAATGCATAGGGTGAATTAAGGTAAATTGGGACAGTTTTTAGTTGAGATTAAGTGTTTAAAGCTGTCTCAGTTCACAATGTTTTTACCTTGTGTACAGCATATGTACTGTATTTAAGTATAATTTACAGTGAAGAAAAACAGACCCTGACAGGATGTGGAAATGACCCACTGTACAATATCTTGCTAATTATTTTACTTTTACATGAATAATTAAGTAATCAGACACAAAAAAGTATTTGAAATAACAATGGTTTATACACTTTCAGACAAAATGGTCAAAAATGGTTCCTAGCAGTCACTGCGGTGGTACTCTTTCAAAAAGTAGATCTTTGCACCTTAAGGGTGTGTATTAGTACCTCAAAAGGTACTTCAAATATATATTGAGACCTCAAATGTCATTATTTGACCCTGGACCACAAAACCAGCCATGATGGTCTTTTTTTTTAATTGAAAGCTGAATAAATAAACTTTTTATTGATGTATGATTTGTTAGGATACACTGTAAAAAACTATAATTTTACGGTTTAATTTTACAGATTTTCCAAATTTTCTATATTTTTTACAGAAATATACTGTAAATGTACATATACATTGTAAAATCACACGAAAAACACGTCAATGTGCATACATTTGGCCGAGATACAACTGTTTGAAAATCTGGAAAACACATTACTAATGATAAAACAATTTATATATTACGGTAGGAAATATCTTCATGATCTTTAACATCCTAATGATTTTTGGCATGAAAAATAGATAAAATGTATTGTTTGCTATTGCTAAAAATATCCCCTTGTGACTTATGACTGGTTTTGTGCAAGGCTTTAAACTGGTTCGGGGAAAACGAAAACTTTTGATGTTTTGCAAGGAACAGAAACGAAACCAGAAACTTAAAAAAAATATATGTTCCAGAACAGAATCGTTTATTTAAAATAATGAAACAAACAATTAAACAATAAACAATTTAACTGCAAAAAGTCGCTAAAGTAAGCAATTTTCTTAGATGCACATGCGGTTGAATGTGTCTGGTCCTGTGCCTCATACTGTAGTCCATTAAAATAAATTTGGCGAATAAAGCACTGAAAAACAATGTAATTTTCACTTTATGTGGAACGACTGTTTATGCTGCATCTTCTTCCCGAAGTGCCGTTTGGAATTCGTCCACCGTCTGTGTGTGTGTGCGTCTTTAAGTGCACTCAAAAGTGCACACACGGAGAGACGCGTTTCAAAAAGCAAGCAAACAATGTTTCTGTTCTTGACAAGAAACATAAACAAAATGATTTCGAAATACCACAGTATTCTTTTTCTAATAAAAACATTTGTTTAAGTTGTTTGCCAATAAACGACATGGCAATGCCCATGTCTTAATTCATGTATAATGCTGAAACAAATGTAGGCATGTCAGAATTACAGTTAGCCGCTTACATAATGTAGCCTTTTTTAATGTTTGATGACAAGATGGAGACTTAAGGAAAATTATGTAGACTAATAATTTAAGTTTATTGTCCTCATGATCAGCCTACTAATTTGTATACCTCACATGGAACGTTATTAACCGGTTCGGGAACTTTTTTGTTGTTGTTCTAACTGGTTTAGGAACATCAATTTAGGGTTCCTAAACGTTAAAATACTGTTTCTGTTCGAAACAAATTTGAATCTGGTTCAAAGCCCTAGTTTTGTGGTCCAGGGTCACATATTAGGACTCATACTGAAAATAATTTAGATACATTTTGCATAAGTTAAAACAAACTAATGCTCATGAATTATTTGGATTGCTGTTGACTAGATGGGCAACTAAAAAATGTAAATGCTGCAATATTCCTCAGTGCTTTAAAACACACACACAATGTTTATTTCCTGAAACCCTATTTACATCCATTTTAATTCAATCAGTGTGATCCGTAGGAATTTGATTCTGATTATTTAATTATGAATATGATTTCAAAATGAGCATCCATCTTGCCAAAGGTCACCCTGCATAAATAAAGTTTGATTGGATGTTTTAAGTAAAGAAAGGAAATGGCACAAACTACACGATGATATGATGAAGAAGAACGCAAAGCTGACAGAGGTCATGTATGGTGGGCTTATTTCAATCAAAATCAAAATGTACAGATAACTGAATGCTAATTAAAAGTCTAAGCATGTGTGGTGGCATGTGCATTATTGTCTATACTGAAAACATGCTTCAAGCGACACATTCCAAATATCAGTCATCCCGTTTTACAATCCAAAAGAATTTAAACAGTAAGAGAAAACAGTTTTTCAACAGACCCGCAAAACAGAAAGCATGTGAAAGCCGATCTGCAACATGGCCTGTTTTGATGTGTAATCAATTGAAATTATGGGGAATAAGCAGTTCAAAGCCAAGACGTAATGATGTGTTGAGTATAACTGCAGGGCACAGCCAATATGTGCCAGAGAAACTGCACCGCCAAAATATTCTAATGAGATATCTGTTTCTCATCCTAATAAATACAAGAGTTTCACCATTGATCTTAATGTCCCATGAGAATCTCAAGACTCCCCGTGGATCATCCATTAGTGAGACAGGAAGGAGAAAATCCCATAGGTGTATATAAAATGCCATACGAGTTGTGTTGAGACAAGGAAAGTCTATAGTGCACATTACAAATTCAAATGTAAAGTTGTCTCGAATGACATTTCGGTGAAATCAAACTGTCTGATTGATCAATGTTTTATCTCGACTACTCATTCACCAGGGTTGTGTTTTATTTAAGATTCAATAGAGAGTTTATTAATTCCAATACTTTTGAACTGAGGGAAATTTTATTAAAATCGGCAACATAATGGTAATTTCGTTTGCATTTTATGAAGTGTTTTTATGAACTCCTGTAAGTTTAGTTTGTAATAATATATATATTTTTTTATTATGAATCAAAGCTGTTATCACACACACAGAATATAAAGTATTTACAGAAACACATATTAACATGTTGTTACACACTCTAAACAATGCAGCATAACGTTAAAACAACTTACGTTAATTTAACCTACCATTTTAAGTTTTTACTTGTAAGTTGACATAACTTACAAAGACTAGTTAAAATTGTTTTACTTAAGTTGCTAAGTTAAAGTAAGATAAAAATATATGATTTGATATTATTTTTACAGTGTGCTCAAAATAATTTGGCAAAATACAGTGTATTAAAAATACTTATTCAAATATACAAAAATCTAACAGTTAATAAAGCCTACACTGACTGCAGTTTAATCTTTTATTAATATTTGTTAATATGTGTAGTCATTGTGCTACACGGAAAAACCTAATAAATTGACTGAACTCATTTTAATGAGTAAACTCGTTGCCTCAATTAAATTAAGTAATGGGTCTCCCAAAAACTTATATATTTAAGTTCACTTAAAAGGAAAGGAAACTTCACAAAAAAACTATCATTTACAAAAAAAAAAACATCAATAATACTACAGAGAGTGTAAAACTCTACACTGTAAAAAATACTTTGCTACCTTAATTTTTTGTTGAATCAACTGGGATTTACAAGTCATTTCAACTTACTATTATTTATCTTGACTAGAGATGAGTTGTTATAACTACAGGTGAGTTGTTATAACTTATAAAATTAAGTTGAATTTTCTCAACTATATTTTATAAGTTGTGACAACTCATCTCTGTTGACATGACTTGTAAATCTGAGTTGATTTAACAAAAAGTTTTAAGGCAGCAAAGGATTTTTTACAGTTTAGGAAATTTTATTATCAATATGTCCTATCAGTTGTTATTCTTGGACCAAAGATAAATCATTCAAAATTTTCAGGCGCAAGAGCTTACAGGTATTCCTCGCAGCATTTTGAACTGATAATCTTAAGTTAATTGCACTTGATTTTTTAAGTTTATGGTTTATATAATTTAATAAGTTGAATGAACAAAGCTAGTTAAGTTATGGATCCAAAATGCAAAATTTAAGTCATGATTGCTTAACTTTTTAAGCACAAACAGCATTAGCATAATTATTCTTATTTTTTTCTGAGCTCACTTCAACAAATGCAGTGGCACTTTAATGCAAATGTCACTTTAATCAGAGAAACTTTGTGCTCTGTGACCTTCTGTGGATTGAGCTAACCACCAACTAAATGCACTCGATAAAGTACTCATTAAATGACTGAAGTAAAAGGTTTGATACTTTTAGAAGCTTTGGGGTTTTTTATTCATCAACCTCAAGGCACATTCATTACCCGTTTATCTGTCTCTGGTAAACATGTGTTCCTCTGGTTAACACTGGATATTGATGTGAGAGTAAATTAAGCCATAGCTGTGTTTTTAAGAGATGTTGCAGTCAATATCTCTGAACGATTTGGACTTAATATTGATTACAGGATTAGGCTGAAAACGTGTATGATTTGTGACCCTGCCTGTGAAAACCCAGCTAAAGTGATTTACTGCTTTCTAGGCTACATAAAGCCATCCTACATGATGTAACAAACATTCGTAATGTAACGAAATATAACTTTTGATATCTTTAATATTGAGTCATGTCAAAGACTGAAATAAATGAATGAAATAAAATATTTGATGATCATTTTAGATCAGGGGTCTCCAAACTTTTTGGGGCTACCACGATAGATAAAACAATCTGAATGGCTACTTTTTTGATATAGTCTACTTAAAACATTTTTGTTTAAAAGAAGCCAAGTTAAAAAAAATGTAATAAATAAATATTAAATTTGAGGTTGTTAATAGAATGTGCTTTGGCGGGCAACTTACAGTCTCTGTGGTGCCCACAGGTCTGGATGGGATAATGGAACATCAGTCTGGATTTTACAGACATTGTCACATTTTTGTAAATGATAAATACCTTATAAGTTTAGTGTTTGTACCATAAATCTTATAATTTGATGATTTAATCCAGGGGTTTTCAAACTGGGGTCCGGGGACCCCCAGAGGGCCTTCAAAAGAAAAAGTCTAATTGATTTTTTTTATTTTATGTTTCAAATAGGTTTTTTTTACAGTATACATTGTATCTTTAGTGTGTTTTCCTTATTTCAGTCCTCTTTGTTTCACTTACTGGGGTTTGTAAGGCAGTAATCCTTTTGAAGCTGCTATGAAACAAAATATATTGTCAAATTTGCTGCAGTACAAATAAATGTTAATTGATAATGTACTGTAGCAGTGTAGCCAATTATATTTGTTATACATAAAAAATTACTTGATATATATTTTATGTAAGGGGTCCCTCACAAAAGTGTCATCTTGTTTGGGGGTCCTTGGCATCATACAGTTTGAAAACTTCTCTAACCTGAGGGGGATTTAAAAGAAAATATTTTACAAATCTCTGAATATTACTTTTGGCCATTACTGTACATTAAATCATTAAATAAATAATATGTACAATGTAAAAAATTATTTGCTTCCATTTTTTTGTTGAATCAACTCAGATTTACAAGTCATTTCAACTTACTATTATTTATCTTCACTAGACATGAGTTGTTATAACTACAGATGAGTTGTTGAAAAAAAGTCAACTTCATTTAATAAGTTGTAGCAACTCATCAGAAGAGTCAAGATAAATAACAGTAAGTTGACATGACTTGTAAATCTGAGTTAATTAAACAGAAAAAAATGAAGGCAGCAAAGTATTTTTACAGTGTACACAAAAAAGAATAAGGAAAATATATAAAGAGCTCAGGAGCAATAGCCACCAAACGCCACCTGCGACAAAAATAAGATATGATATTGATTTTACGTTTATCAAATATTCGCTTCAAATCCGTTTAATCCCGGCCTCAGGCCAATCTAAAATATCGTTTTTTTGTTAAAATCCATTACATTCCACAATGATTATTCAGCCAAATCCTCTAAGAAGAAAAATGGAATGAGTTTTTTACCCAAGAGGTTTAGGACAGTGTTTACTAACTCTTTTAGATGGCTCCTTATATAAAACACCTGATTCAACTCATCAGTTTGTTAGTGTGTTAATTATAGAGACATTTCAAACAATCTGGAACGAGGCTGATGAGTTAAATCAGATGTTTTATAGGGAGACATCCTTAACATTCTGGAAGCGGGGCTTTGATGACTGGAGTTAGGATTTTGTCCAAAGCCTTTAACCTTTATTTAGAAAGGAGAATAAGGGTGGATGGGTGAACATAGATCGGTCGTTTTCGGATGCTTATGTACTACGATGTTCTTCTGTCATGTGGATGTACTGTATAATGACAGATCCGCTCTAATGCTGTAATCACAGACATCAGATTTATCTGCGCAGTGTAGCGGGACAAAGCACAACGCACGCAGACCATTACTTCACAAATAACTGCAATTTCATATTTCAATCATAGATGGCGATATAGAGGCCATCTATGAGTTACGCACTGCAGCTTTAAAATCCATCAGATAAAAAAAGCACTAGGTTCAAAAAAGCATCAGCTTATTGTTCACCAGTCCAGAGTGACATCTCCTGAACTCCTCGTTTCATTTGC
This sequence comes from Misgurnus anguillicaudatus, assembly GCF_027580225.2. NCBI lineage: Eukaryota > Metazoa > Chordata > Actinopteri > Cypriniformes > Cobitidae > Misgurnus > Misgurnus anguillicaudatus. The sequence continues at coordinate 11,306,665 of NC_073352.2, read as the reverse complement.
TTGGTTGCATTGAGTTCTTCTGAACAGGAAGTTGAAATCACAGAAGTGTCACGTTTGAGCTCCATATTAATTCTGTGGTGGGCCAAACATTTCTGAAATGATTGCTTCATGAATGACCTTTTGTGCAACATAAAACCCTGCAAATGTCTCGCCCGAGGACAAGAAGAGAGTTATATCTTATCTCTGTGAAATATCTCGCGGACCTACTAATATAGACTCCCACAATCCGTTAAACATAATTGTTCAGTGTTCCTTCCTTTACATCGGCCGACTTCAAAATGCCAAGCAGGATAAAAGATCGGTTTCATTAAACAAGGAACCTGTTGTAATGAATCAGGAACTCCGATAAGATGATAGACCGCAGAATGACCACAGAGACTCAAACGCCTTTTTCGACCTCATGAGTCAAAGCACATTTTGGTCTCAGAGGGGCGGTTATGTCCCGGCTCGTGTGGATGAAATCATCAGCGTGAGTACATGCCAGTTCTTTTCTGGGAAAAAAATCACTTCATTTTGATTGCCTAGGATTTAAAATTGGATAGGGTTGGATGACTCGCAATGTCGACGTAAGATCTCGAGCAACTGTTGAAAGAACAGAATAATGGACGAGAAACTAACAATGCTAAAAAACGTGCTGTGTGCTACACGCTTGAAATGCAACACAATTGCCTCTCAACCTCGCAGTGGGGTCTTTATTCAAATGAAAAGGGAAATGAAAAGTGAAACAGTATGATGCCTCCATTAGTTAGCATCTGAATTTACCTGAATTAATTAAATACTTAGCACATGTACCTCCTGCAAAACGTGAAAAGCAAAAACTAAAAGATTAATCTAGGACCCCCGTCTCTGACAAATGTCCACTATTTTAAGAACACTCAGACGTGGTTTGTTAAACCTTCAAGAAAATTAAGCCATCGTGACCGAACGTAACACAGCGACATTCCCGATACTATGGCACTCGTCTTGGTGTTTATATCAAGGGAGTCTGGGTAGTTGTGCAAATGAGCTTTCCATCAGCTCCACGGGACAGGAGCAGTCAGTCACTCTGGTTTACAATCTCCCCCCTGGGTGCTCATGGCTTTCACAGCGCTAACAGATTTGGACAGCTCGCTGCTGATGGCTTCCATGTGCTTCATACTTCAGCTTGAGAAACGGCTCCAAACAAAGCAGCTCCCTAATTAGTTTTTCATTGTGGAGTGTCTGCATAATCATCTACATATGTACACAGCCCTGCTATGATGCATACTAAGACCTTCTCAGCAAGTGGCAGGAGCACAGAGGTTAAAGACACGGATGCTAGATGATGATATTTACAGTGCTTGCAAGACTGTATACTGTATTGATGTTTGGGTTGGTTTAGAAGTTTAGAAGTTTTTCCATTTTTTGGCACCTGAACCCCCTTGACCTAAATTATTAACTTGAAGTAGACTACCCTTGGAGATTTTAAGTACAATTTTTAACTATTGAAGGGAACATTGCAGGTTTAACTTCAAAAACATCTTTTTTCACACTTTTTACATTTTTCATCAGTAATATTTTAGCTATTGATGATCATCTGATGATTTTATTTTATAGAGCTCCTGCACTTGACATCACCCAGCTTAAACTCCGCCCTTTTGGCAGGCAATCGTAGAGAGATTGAGCGCTGTAATATTGGTATTAATAGTGGTTAAACAATAATTTTTAACCAGACTGTTTATACCTTGCAAACCTTTCTATTTCAACGTTGCATTAGGGTTTTATGTTTAATAGTAAGAGTTTAAAATGTGGAAAATAACTGGGCTGACAGGTTAAAACGGCATTATAGGGATGTGTCATCTATTAAAGCAACACTAAAGAGTTTTTTTTACCTTAAAATAACGTTTCCAAAAAAGTTTCAGTCGTTCATCGACTCGAAACAGGGTGAACGGCACTTTCACATTCGCATTGCAGCCCTCTGTCGGCCACAAACCACACTAAAGAAGTTTCCAACCGTCGGGTCGCGGTCCTGTAGTTCGAGTGAAAACTACAAAAACTTGCTTTACGGCAGAGCTACAATCCAATCAGAGCCAGCTTTGCTGCAGTAGGTTAAATTATTTACGACAGTGGTAATGGACCATTCTGCTTCCAACCTGTAGGCGGAGCAAAGGGCAAAAACTCTTTAGTGTTGCTTTAAGTTTTAGGTATCTTTTGAATTAAAGTGCGCAGTGACCTCTGTTGCCATAAAACTCCTGCTGGTGCCATTCATTTTTATATTCGCTCTCAGCTGTCCTTGCCTGCCAGCATGGTGGCACACACAAAATGGGTCATGTGACATGCTGACCTCTATTGGTGCATAAAACGCATCCATCCATTTTGCATGAGTTTTGAGAAAAGTTACAGTAGCTGCCATTGGGGTGGCACCTTTTCAAAAACATGTGCTCCTACAGAGTTCATATTAGTACCCTAAAAGGTACATAATAAATTATTATTAATTTTTACTAAAATGCACTTTTTGGGTACAAATGTGTACCTTTTTGAAAGAGAACTGGCCCTGTGACAACTTTTGTTCCTTTATTTCTAAGAGTGTACCTAAATGTACATATTAGGACCTTTTAAAGGGTACCGTTTCTGCTTTTGTATCTTTTTCTGAGATTGCATATGAAGAGTTTCGTTGCAAAACGAGATAACTCCGTTTTTTTTTATTTTTCAGAAATCTCGTTTTTTGGTTGTGCATTCCAATTAATATCAATTCAACTGCAGTTGGTTTGTTTTGATTTAAACCTTCATAACTTAAAAAATACAGCTAAGTAGCACCATAAAACAAAATAATAACATGATAACATAATAATAAACATGTTTTGACAAAAATGTTAAAAACGGATTTATCTCGTTTTGCAACGAAACTCTTCATATATACAAGTATAGGACTAAAGAGCAATATGAAAGTGCAGCAAGATTTTATAACCGAAACGAAAAACAAACATATTGATACATGTATAACTATTCTACAGATGCAAACAAACATGGCACCCATACAATATTTACATATTTTAAAGAATACCCTAAGCTTTAGACTCTCCTATCTTCTACTTCAAACATGACGCTGGCAATAAAGGCACAAACTGGAAAATTTTAACTCTAGGAAACATGAACAGTGGGATTTGTCATAATGCACTGAAGTGTAACAAAAGCAAGCAAATAAGAGTATGCAGCATCCAACTTAATTAAGTACTATGTTTCCATTAAAGGAATATTCCACCTTCTTAAAAGAAAAATTCAGACAACCCACCCACCACCATGTCATCCAAAATGTTGATGTCTTTCTTTGTTCAGTCGAGAAGAAATTATGTTTTTTGAGAAAAACATTGCAGGATTTTTCTAATTTTAATGGACTTTAATAGAGCCCAACATTTAATACTTAACTCAACACTTAACAGTTTTTTTCAACGGAGTTTCAAAGGACTATAAACAATCCCAAACGAGGCATAAGGGTCTTATCTAGCAAAAAGATTGTCATTTTTGACAAGAAAAATAACAAATATACACTTTTAAAGCACAACTTATTGTTTAGATCTGGTCGTGATGCGCCAGGTGACCCCACGCAATACGTCATGATGTCAAGAGGTCACAGAAGACGAACACGAAACTCCGCCCCAGTGTTTACAAGTGTGTTGAAAGAGGACCGTTCCGATGTTGTTGTATGTAAACTGATACTAATTAATGTCTTTGTGTCAGTTTATTGTTTACAATGGTCCGCAAATGTGCGTTTTATATATGTAACACGTGACCTCCCTACGTCACTACGTATTTACGTTAGGTCGCGCTGGACCGGATCTAGACGAAAAGTTGTGGTTTAAAGGTACATATTTTTTATTTTTCTTGTCAAAAATGACAATCGTTTCGCTAAATAAGACCCTTGTGCCTTGTTCGGGATCGTTTATAGTCATTTGAAACTGTTACGTGTTGAGTTGAGTGTTGGTTGTTGGTGTCTATTAAAGTCCATTGGGGTTAGAGGAATCCTGCGGTGTTTTCCTCAAAAAACATACTGTAATTTCTTCTCGACTGAACAAAGAAAGACACACACATCCTGGATGACATGGTGGTGAGCAAACCATCTGGATCTTTCCTTCAAGAAAATGGAATATTCCTTTAACATAATTTTCTTTTCTCACGATACGTCATTCCAGAAACCATGAAGGCAAGTGTGTTCGGGCTAATACGTCGCCATGCAGACCGCCATGCGTATGCAATATACTAAAAAAAACTACCTTACCCGAGCGTAAAACATTTTTTCGATATATGGAAGTTTGCTGTGTTTCCATTGGGTGCATTTTTTCTTCAATTCGCTACTTCAATTTGCGGATTTGAAGGGTAATGGAAACACAATAGTGATACTAAAGGACAACCATTTTTGGTTCTTCAAAGAACCATTCAGTCAAAGGTTCTTATAAGAACCATTTCTTTCAATCATTCTTTTTTATAATCTAAAGAACCTTTAATCACTACAAATAACCTTTATTGTATTCTTCGCATGTTAAACAGGGTTCCCACACCTTAGTTAACTTCAAATTCAAGGACTTTCCAGGTCCAATACCCTCAAATTCAAAGACTAAATGTGGGGACATATTTCAAAAGAGAGCGAGGTTATATTGTGTTACCTTTTAAGATACATTGCTACAGTTCCCTTTGGAGGGAACTCGCGCTGCATCACTGCGGTGACACTTTGGGGACGCCTCCAGCGGTAAGTGCGTCTGAATGTGTATATCAAATTCAACCAATGGTGAGGCTTAACGACGAAGACAGGGTGACACGGGGCCAGGAAGAATATCGCTATCTGAAATATTGCCAAAGACGGCGTTACAAGGGATGCAGTAAGTATGGCAGGGGAGACACAGCGTCTCGTTCCCTTCTCGGGGAACAACAGTTACATACGTAACCCGAGACGTTTTCATGTGTCAAACACAAATATGCAAAAAAAGCATTTTGGTATGAATTATCAGAGGTGGGTAGAGTACCCAAAATCTGTACTCAAGTAAAAGTACAAGTACTTATACAAAAATGTACTCAAGTAAAAGTATCAATCTAATTATTTACTTGAGTAAGAGTAAAAAAGTATTAGATGAAAAAACTACTCAAGTAGTTAGTTACTCGTTACTTCTGATCTGATAGAGAAGTAGCGCAAAAGCACTGAATTTCAGACTTCTTGGAGGGTTTTCACAAACCTCTCCTTAAGAGTCTCATTGTTCTGCTTATATACAAGTAAAGCAGCCTATCTCAGTCCTGCAATACACTAACATCACATAACGTGTAATTTGAGCAAAAATCTCAAACACACACACACACACAGATGTTTTTCTGACGGTTAACTCTATATTTATTTTCATGTTCACAACACAAACTTGTCAGCGTCTGCCTTTAAACATGCAAACAGTAAACAAATAAGAACGTGTGTGTCTGTTTGTTATCATGTTTTTATATGAATAGGTTATTTTCATTGCCATTAAAGTGGAATTACTGAACATAAACAGGAGCTTAATAAAAATGATCATTTTAGAATTTCATATGGAACTTACAGTATCTGTTTTTGCAAATAATCTCTACATTTATTCTAATTTATAATACATGTTTCTTTCAAATCAATCTTTATTCTTTTATTTTTATTCATTCATTCTTTAGGAAGGATTTAAATAAAATACAATCCCGTTTTTATTTGAATGTATTTTCTACACATTAGTGAGGTGTCCGGATTTGTGTATAAATGCAGTCATTACATTATGCTGTTAAGTTTGTTTAGTTGTGGGGAAATGATATGGAATTGGCAGATGTGAACGTGCTGTGTGTATGGTTTAACTTACATTAGGATTTGTAATCGCTTGCACAAGAGTGCATATGGCAAAAAAACTCGGACAGTGTGTGAAATGACCATTAATACTGTTCAAATAGACAATATTGTGACACTTACTTCAGGCTGGATCTTGAATTCCTGTTCGCTGAGATGTCAGCTCGTTTATTGAACAAAGCACGCATCACATTATGAAACTATTCTTTTTGACCTCTTGGAGTGAAAACATAGACCGAACTTGAAGCCACGCATGATCTGCCTCCGATAACTCGCACAACGCACACGCGCCCTCATCTGCTTCTCCTATCATCTACGCGGCCGCGCGCGCTAAAAAGGGTGACCTCGCGGTCGCGCGCTAAAGGGTGACGCAGCCTTTTTCGCGCAACTTTCGAACACGCCCTATAAACTTTAAAAATATATATATATATTCATTAATTATTACCATTTGACAGTAGCGCAGTAACGCCGCCGAATGTAGCGAAGTAAAGGTACAGTTTTTTCACTAGAAATGTACTTGAGTAAGAGTAAAAGTACCCATCCTTAAATTTACTCTAAAAGTACTAGTTACCCGAAAAATGTACTCAAGTAAATGTAACGAAGAAAATGTAATTCGTTACTACCCACCTCTGTGAATTATCAGTCGCATCCAGAAGATATAAGCATTTTAAGTGAAACAGTTTAGCACGTGTGATTAAAAAGTCTAGAATTTTTATGATATTATCCTACACTACACAGGGAATAATATGGATTTTTTTTCCAGAAAACTTCTCGCGTAAAATAGATTCAAGCACTTTCAATGACCTGTATCTATGTATGTATATTTTTAAAAACTTCCGAGGGACTTGAATTATTTCCCCCAGATTCACAAACTTTCAAGGATTTCAAGGACCCCTGGGAACCTTGGTTAAAGGTCCGAAAAACTAAAGATGCTTTCACGATAATATAGGAACCATTTCTGGGTAAACAGTTTCCTTTAACACCAAAAAATGTTTTATGACATCGCTGTGGAGAACTTTTTAAGCTCTTTTATTTTTAACAGTGTATATTCATTGGTTACAGACTTTGTAAACACAAATGAGTCTGTTAATTTTAACGGTGATGTAAATGGTGTTATTTTAGTCAATACAAGTTGGATGTAGTCATTAAGTATGTCTATTTCAATCTAGTTAAGGTCCTTTTCTAAATGTAAAATTTGTCCTTCTGGCCTGAGGTTTGTCAGAATAAAGACTCCATTCTCTCTGCAGTCATAATTGTCTTTCATTTGAGTTAAGCCCCGCCTCCCTCGTCCACATAAACATCAGGCCTTTTCCTCTAAGGGTTCGCTCTCTGACCCCTCTTGCTCTGGGAAGAAGGAGCTCCGCTTGATGTGTGGCATTACTCACAGTGGTTCATTCTGAGGGAATATTTGGGACACGCTCCTGCGGTGCTGCCGGACCGAGCTATCAGGACCCAGCTGGCTTTGTGCTGCCAGCTGCATGCAGTGGTTATTCCTCCCAGGCACAACCCCAGGTGTCCTTCCCTTCTGCCCTGTAATTCCCTTTCTTTCATCTGCACAGCATGTCCAACTTGTATTATAGCCTCGTTCAATGAAACGACATCCAGAAAAGACACGAGTTCAGAACAGACAAATGGAGATCGCTTGCAGATGCATCTGGTTTTCAAGGTCTCAGAAAACTTTGTTGTTTTAACTCAATCCGGCTGACCAGACGGAGAACGTTTCAAATGTGTCAAATTTCCCTAAAGCAGAATTACTCGCTAATAAAAACGACACTGTTAGTATATCAACGGGCAGCAGGGAAGAAATGTGCCAACAGTATGTGCAAAAATAATCACTGGCCCAGTAATATAAAACTAACACCACTGTCTTTAATCATTTTTTTAATTTGTCTACAATTGCACAATTATTGGCGATATCCACATAAATGTCTATTGTTAAGTCATCTCGTCAATAAGAGAGCACGTTCTACCTCAAATTCATATTTCCGCTATCTACTGGGTGGCGATCTTACCCAACTTAAACACTGACGCATTCACTCAACACTACAAAACACCGTTCAGGCTCTGAATCTGATCTCTTACAAAAGTTCTTCACAAAAATGGAATTATCTCCACTTTTAGCTGAAAATTTGAGAGGTGATAAGAGAACAAATAAAGGTGGGATGAAACTTTTTGTTGTTGTTGTTTGAAAGTGGATGGTCTGTTCTTTCATTTGATATTTTATGTTTATTTAAAGAAGAACATTTTTGGGTGGCAACTTAAAAAAATTTAAAAAACGCTGACGGGGAAAGAGTTAAGCATGCTTCCAAGCTAATTTGATCATAACTTCAACAGTTGCACGATATAAATGTTAATGTATAAATTATATGAATGTTGATTTATGAAAATACACACTACAGTCTTAAATCATATTTTCATTGTGTCTTTGCTGCGTCTGTGTTGGTTGGGAACTGCGCTCTGTTTCAGTCACACTTGATTCTGAGGAACTACTTTGTTTGGCGGAAGAGTAATATTTGTACTAATATAATTACAACTTATTTGTGTTTTATTTTATGAAATTCTGCTATGCATATGAAGTAACCGTTTTATAAACGCAATAAGCCCTGCGAAGCAGTGGTGTTACAGTGCATTCGGTCGCTCAGGTCGTTTGAAATAAAGATGCCAATTAACTACTTTAAATATATTAATATTAAAAATGCGGGCCAGGAAGCGGGTCGGGTAAAAAAAATTGCGGTCCGAGTTGCAGGCGGGTTAGTTGGTCGGGTGCAGGTTGTTTATTGACCCGCGCATCACATATATTTTTACATCATCTGAATAAATAAGCTTTCCATTGATGTATGGTCTGTTGACAGCACAATATTTGGCTGAGATACAACTATTTGAAAATTTAAGGGTGCAAAAAATGAGAAAATTGCCTTTGAAGTTGTCCAAATTAAGTCCTAAGCATTGCATCCACTCACAAAAATAAAGTTTTGATATATTTACAGTAGGAAATTTACAAAATATCTCTTCATGCACACAATCTTCACATAATATTCAATGATTTTTGGCATAAAAGAAAAAATTATCATTTTGACCCACACAATATGCCCTAAGACAAAAACGCGTATTGTTCAATATTTAAGACTACTTTTATGAAAGGTTTTGATCCACTTCAAATGTTGACTAGTATATTTTTGGCTATTGCTACAAATATACCTGTGCTACTTAAAGGGACAGTAAGTAGGGTTTTAAGTGTTTTATTAATCAAAATCAATGTCTTTATTCATAAATATGTCCTCGTTGGTGTCAAATGACCTCTGCCAATGATCTGACTTTTCTTTGTAAGCTTAGAATTTCTTCTCTTTACTTACATTGAACGGCTAAGTCCTAGAAGGCTTCCATGTCGTTCCGCCGTATTGATAAACTATAATAGCAGAGAGGGACAAAAAGCACTAGCCTACCAATGTGTTTCCACAACGCGTTTTCATTCAGAACACATGAACCATCTGAAACGGACCATAGATATGTACACTAGATGTCGTCTTGGCTACGGCAGTTCATTGGACCGAGTGCGTCAAATAGAGCCGCCATCTTGAAACAGGAGAACCCAGCATCAGCGTCATTGTAGGCAATGGTGTAACGGAAATAAAATCACTGTAAATCGTCATGAATGCGATTTTCTAGGCTTTCTTTTGGTTCGTTTCAACAGTCAGACATGTATTTAGCAATGAGTCCAGAAAAAAATTAAAGTTTTGATATTATGAAAATCTACTTTTTCTAACTATAGTGCATAGTGCTTGTAGGCCTAACATCAATACGCAGCACAAAAGTCCGGCATCGTCCATGAATTCGAAGTACAGGTGGAGATAGCAGCTTTACCTAGCTACTTCCTATTATGGGTGGGAATCGCTTGGATCCTCATGAATCGATTCAGAATCGATTCTTAAGGTCCCGATTCGATTCAGAATCCATTCTTGACGTACTAATTTGCATATCTGTGACGTCATTACATCACATTTGCTCTCAAAGCCAGTTTAATGTTTGCGCTTTTACTACTAGTCTCTGAACTGTCATATGCTGTACTTTAATGGAACTAAGGGATAAATAATGTCATTCTTATATACATATATGTCCTGTTTCTGTTGTAAGACATTAAAACCAGTAAAAATAGTAATTATACGTGACATATTAATTCTATATGTTAACCGGCATTAACTTCCACGATCTGACTAACGTTAAGCGTCTAATCATCATCATTATACACAGTGATTGGCAGTATTACTGTATTTATATAATGCAGCGCACCCAGCGACTGAATAACAAACTATGTGCATATTTTTACAGAAGTATATTCATGTTATATCTAAAAGAATAGAGTAATGGTGACAGCCCTAAATTCAATGTAGAGATATATGCAGTATAGTCCTACAAGCATTTAAAGTGTTCTTTCTCTTCTGCTCTTGTAAGCTCCGCTACGCGCTCGTGCAGTGCGCGCTCTCTTAAGTTGTCCGGGTGCATCACCGTTCCCCCAGTTGAGTTACGCATTTGGGTTCTGATAACGTGACGTTATTATTTTGTAAACTAACATTTAAGAATCGAGTCTTGACATTTGTGAATCGATTCAGAATCGGCCCACGTCCGAATCGCGATTCATCTAAGAATCGATTTTTTGTCCCACCCCTACTTCCTATGACAAGACCCCTGTTCCAAGAAGGCGGCGGTTTTGACGCATGCTTAGAACCCCAAGGCGACATCTAGTGTATATATTTATGGAAACGGACAAAGAGATCAGTGAGTACATAACGGCTACCGTAGTTGCAACACGCATTTGGAAAAGTGAGGCGCTAAAGAGCACTATTCGTTTAAATGCAAAATACAATTTCACCACTAGATGGAGGTAAATCCTACTTATTGTCCCTTTAAGATAAGTTCATCTAACTCAGTCAATAATAAAGATATCAAGGTTATATGATGATGATTTTATGGTAAAAAAAAATGCTTAAAAGTAATAGCAAGCAATAGGGATGCTTGCCTTACCAAGCATGGCTAAATACACATCAGGAGTTGATGTTAGAAACGCTTATCATCTTCAAAGTAAGACAACTACTGATCTGTCATTATGTTTAGTTTTGCTTGGGGAAGGTTGCTGGTTACGCTTTATTTAGTGTCTGCTCCACTGAATGATTAATTAATTTGGCAGATGTGACTGAAGGGTTAAGAAAAAAGTATAAATTGTCAATATCACCATCCGTGAAAAGAAGAGCGCGAGCGCTGCGAGATGAATTTCATAAACGGGGAGGATGAGAGTATTAAAAGCTGGAGGATTATGACATAAGGTATAAAATGGGATTGCTTGGATTTTCATACCTTCTGCAAGATTGTCCTCGCTAGACATCAAAAGGAGAATCGCTAGGCAAAATTCATCGGCTTGCCGGTTAAGATGCCAGATTCGCCATCAGTGAGATTAGCTGAGCACTTCAGACTCGATACAATTTATACAATGACAAACTGCAGGTGTATCGACGGCAGGAAATCAGAGATGAGAGCAGGTCGGCAAAGCCAACAGTACCTGATTTCACCTCATCGTGCCGAAGATTTTAACATCAGAGTATCAACATGAGATGATTGTTCACAACAAACTACCTTCCGCTGCTTAATTTTATCCATTAGAAATTGATTGGATTGGAAAGACTGGATGTTTTATACCAGGATTGGTGTGGTACAAAAGTATGCAAATAAAACGAAGCTAGTCACTTTAACCTTTGCATCAGATGACTGTGTGGATGAAATGGACACCTTATGTTCTTTTGGATGTCTTTATATAATACGGCCCATTAGTGCACACACAGACAGTTTTATGTTTTGTCGCGTGTGTGTGCATGTGTTTGCATGCTGTTATTTTAACAACACCATTTCAAAAAGTTTTTGTTGAGCATGAAACATTTCAAACCATGTCCACGGAGTCATGCCAAAAAAAGCACATGATAAAAATATTCTGCGATTATATTTTGCATAGGCTTGCATATTTAAGTTATAACAGCCAAACAATTGCACTGCTACTGTGAGTTTGATGTTGGTTTCTCCAATGTTTGGAAATATGGTGACATTTTTCATAGTGTTGGAAATATCCACATACAAACAGCTGAGATGGGCTGAGTGGGCTTTAAGCAGAAAGCCTGAGCAGAAATCACACATCAGTCATTTCATCCTCCATGTCGTCCCCCTCCGTCTCACCCTCGCCTTCAACTTCCTCTTCATCGTCTGATGTCATATCCGCATCATCTATCTGGGACATGCACTTCTGACAGGAACAGATGAATAAGTAATTCTCCCTGAAAAAGACAAATTTTGTGATACATCATTTATTATTAAAAGTGTAATTGGTGATTCTCTACAAAAACATTTTTTGTTATGCTGGTTAAAAATCAATGACTATGTTAAAAGTGCAATGTGAGACTTTTAGAATGATCTCTTGACAGAAATGCAAAATAATTTACATAACTATATTATCAGACCTTAAATTATGAACTGTATTGTTTTTATAACCTTAGAATGAGCCATTTTTATTTACATACACCGGCAGCTACCGTAGCTTCTCTATGCCTTTCGAAATTGAAGTTGGTTGCAATTCGCAATCTCACCACTAGATCCGGCTAAAAACCTACATTACACCTTCAAAGGACAAGTTTGGTATTTTACACTTAAAGCCCTGTTTTCAGATTGTTTATGATGAAATAGAGCGGTTTTGACTGAAATTTCGACATATGTGGCTCCCCCCGAGAATTTTCGGGTGTTTCTTGTATCACCTCCCACCTCTACAATGGGTGTATAGGTGCACTGGAACAATCCTTTCTAAAATGGATTAAACTTTCGTTTACAAAGACGTGAAACTCACCGAGTGGTCAGGGGTGTTCACTGAAATGCTCACACAAAAATCGCTGCAACAGATGCTTTCCAACAGATGTTTTAGCATTCGTTGTAAACTTGTGGACCTATTTTTCCAAACGCCTCACACCCGTATATTCTTCCGTTGAGAGCTTGAATAATAGACACTCCAGCCCAGTTGGTGGCGATAATCCGCCTTTGCCAATTGCAAGAATAGAAACAAAGTTTCCGGCGGCGGAGTAATACCGTACCTCACAGCACATCTAATACAAGTCAATGGAGTTGCACAAAAACTACGATAAAAGCTGTTGGAAAGCATCTTTTGCAGCGATTTTTGTGTGAGCATATCAGTGAACACCCCTGACCACTCTGTGAGTTTCACATCTTTGTAAACGAAAGTTTAATGCATTTTAGGAAGAACTGTTCCAGTGCACCTATACACCCATTGTATAGGTGGGAGGTGATACAAGAAACACGAAAAATTCTCGGGCCAGCAGCATATGTCCAAATTTCAGTCAAAACCGTTCTATTTCATCATAAACAATCTGAAAACAGGGCTTTAAGTGTAAAATACCCAACTTGTCCTTTAAAGGTGCTACATGTAGATTTAAGAGGCATCTAGTGGTGAGATTGTGAATTACAGCTCAGTCCACAGCTCACCCCTCAATTTCAAAACGGATACGGTAGCTGTCACAGGACAAACAGGAGATAACGTAGGGATAGGGCTGGGTATTGTTTAAAATCTTTCGATCCAGTGCCAATTACGATACCGGTTCCTAACGATACTTTTTCCGATACCATATGTTTTAAAATCCATTTAAACATCAACAAAAAACTTTTATTTTTCACCTTAATTAAAACAAATTCTGGTAACACTTCTCACTCAGGGTAACATTATTAATAAAACTGGTTGTGCTTTTTGGATAAGGGTGCGCCAGCAGACACACTTATCAGTTTTTTTTATGAAAATAAGGAAACAAAAATAATGAAATTAAGAATATAATTAACACTGCTTTATTTTATAAAATGTAAAAGGGTATTTAGCTTGCACTTACAGTATTTGTGGGTTCATTATAGCTGCAACTTTGACAAAAAGTTAAAATATTTAAATGAGTGACTTTATCTTTGTATGCATGTTTTTTTTTCTGTAAACAATACTCAACTTCATAATTATCAAATTTTTAAATACATTTGGGATTTTTAAAATGAGAAGGAAATGCGTTCAATGTCATTTCATTCAAGTGAAATTAGCAAACCAGTTAAATGGAATTTTAGTTTGTTTTAAATAACGAGTTAGGCTTGTAAGCAGTGTTGGGATGCGCGTGTGCGTCAAGTTTAAACCATAGACTGTAAAAAATAGGTTTAAACGCATCGTCCATTTTGGGAGATGAGGGCATGAAGGCTTTGCGATGTGGAGAGATAGGCGCGAGTATTTCATAAGCATTGAGAGACACAAGCTGCACGCGTGGGTCAAGTTAAACACCTTGTTGAGACTGTTGTGGGAGACGCGCGCGTGAAGTCTTGCAATGCGGAACCAGGCGCGAGTAAAACAAGCAGAGACACAGGTTGCACGCGTGCTTTAAATTGAAACCACTCGTCACTTAGGGAGAAGCGTCGTTTTGGTTGACGTGCCTTTCACGGAGAGAGCACGGCCATACTTGCGCTAACTCTATTGGTGGACAAAGCCTTTCAGTATATTTCTCATATTGCATCCTTTCTACACTTGTGTTGGGTGACTGCGAGTATTTTCAGAACTCCTCCCCGTCACATGGTGGTGGACAGCCAATCGCCGGCGCTTTAGGCCCTTACACGCAAGCACAGACACAGCCGCTTAGCTTTTGGAATCGAAATTTGGCACCGAAAGATAAACCATTTTCAGATACTCAAAGTATCAGAGTTTTTCGTTCGGTACCATTAAAGTATCGACGTTCGGTACCCAGCCCTACGTAGGGACCAAACGCGCTCTCTTGAACAGTTTGTCTGTTCAGGGCTATTATAGAAACATGACAGCGACTTCCATTTATATGGACTCACGTTTTATGCAAATAAAAACGGCTGATTCTAAGGTAATAAAAATAAAATAAAGTTCATTATGTAAGGTCTTTATACACCACTGTGCTACTATACTACAGTTAGTACTGAAAACATTTGGATTTAATATATTTTAATGTTGAAAGATTTGATTGGATTAATTTCTTTAAAAAAAATGTTTAGACAAAATGGGAAAGATGGTCCCATTGAGACGTCTGTTTCTGTGCAGTGTTGTAAAGACAACACAAATGAAACTGGAGTCTTTCAAAGATTCAGGGCCATGAACTTTCTAAGCTTTGGCAAATCCACCAGTTGTTATCCAGTGCATCCCATCTGACACAAGATCCGAGCAGATCCAGTTCATGCCGCTGAATCATAAATGCTCCAGAGACGGCACGGTTATGACAGTCACAATTTACTGCTAAATGTAGCAGAAATACCACTTTTTCAGCACATTTCAATGTCTCCACTATGGCCGTGCTGTGAATTTGAACTTCTGATCCAAAAATCTGCTCTGTAACTAAGTAGGGACTCAAATTATACTGGAAGTAATTAAACATTTATTTTAAAAACTCAATTAATAATAATAAAGAAAATAAAAACAAACTTAAACAATACAGGAACCCCTGAATGATGCTGAATATTAAAATTATTTTTTTAAAGTTTACAACCCATTTCAATCAGAATACAGTGTGATTCGGTCTTCAAATCTACTTTAATTTCATAGGACACGTTATATCCATCAGATTCAAAGGGGTCCTTGTCTTTGATTTTGATTTCATAGTCAAGAAGGTCAGTGGTTCTTTTCAAGGTGTAGTCAAGACCTTTCACAAGAATGAAGTGAATATAGATCAAGTGGGATTTCCAAACAAACCCTACTCGGCTATCCAGGCAGCATAGCAGCTGCCGATTGACAGGTAAATGATCAATAAGAGAGCAAGGGCCAGCGGTAACCCACCAGCGCCTGTGGTTATCCAGGCCAAGAGCTCAGCTGGCCAGTTTCACACAGAATACTTAAACAATGGATTGCATTCGTTTACCTCAAGATCTTGTGCCGGCTATGGCGACTTCGGTCTCGTTGGCAGCAGTCCAGGTAGCTGATACAGATTTCCTACAGGAGTAGTGAGACGGCACCATAAGAGAGACGACTATCAACAACAGTACTGCTAATTTGTTTTCATTTACATATTGATGAAGGTTTAAAATATGCACATTGTCTCTGTAGAAACCTGTATGGGTTTCGTTCTTCTGCTGAACACAAAAGAAGATATTTTTGATAAATGATGGGAAGCATAACGTTGACGGTACCCATTGACTTCCATAGTAGGATAAACAAATACCATGAAAGTTAATGGGTACCGTCAAATGTATGCTGATCATCATTTATCAAAATATCTTCGTGTTCAACAGAATAAAGAAAGTCATACAGAACATACAGAGTCATCAGGATGAATAAATGATGAAAGAAGTTTCATTTTTGCCTGAACTATTCCTTTAAAACTGTAAAAAATTAAACTATCGATAACATTTTAAAGGAAAACACCACAGTTTTTCAATATTTTACTATGTTCTTACTTCAATTTAGTGCATGCATGCACTTAATCTTTGTACAGCGCGTTGTGAATGTGTTAGCATTTAGCGTAGCCCCATTCATTCCTTAGGATCCAAACAGGGATAAATTTAGAAGTCAACAAACACTTCCATGTTTTACCACCATACTTACTCGTGTCATTATTGATGTAACAGTCTTTAAATAGGAAAAACATGGAAGTGTTTGGTGACTTCTAAATTCATACCTGTTTGGATCCTAAGGAATGAATGGGGCTAGGCTAAATGCTAACACATCCACGACATGCCATGCAAAGGTGAAGTGCACGCATTGAGAAAAGATAGATATGTATTAAATTGTCTAAGTTGAGGTAAGAACATATTAAAATATTGAAAAACGGTGGTGTTTTCCTTTAACTCATCCCCCTGTTTGTGAACACAAGTAATCTCATGTGTAGTATTGCACTTACAATGCAGGTCTATGGTACAAGGCATGAATATATAAATACTTTAAAAGGACACATGCAAGGATTCACATAAAAGAAAACCAGCACCACAGGAAGTAAGATCAATAACTTAACCAGAATTCATCCATCTAAAACAGTTGTGCCACAGATCAACCTTGCAGCTCAAATAACGCATTTTTGTACAGAAGAATGAACACGTTTTAAAGAAATAGTCTACTCATTTTCAATATTAAAATATGTTATTACCTTAACTAAGAATTGTTGATACATCCCTCTATCATCTGTGTGCGTGCACGTAAGCGCTGGAGCGCGCTGCGACGCTTCGATAGCATTTAGCTTAGCCCCATTCATTCAATGGTACCATTTAGAGATAAAGTTAGAAGTGACCAAACACATTTTTATATACGTTTATGGCGTAAAAGCACTTTTGTGAGTACTTCGACTCGGCGCAGTAACACCCTCCCTCTCCCATTATGAGAGTGAGAAGGGGAGCAGACTTTTCAGGCGAGTCGAAGTACTCCCAAAAGTGCTATTACACCATAAAATATAGTTCCTCTTTTGAATCCGCTTGGAAAAGCGCTACGTTTTATTTTGTACCACCAAACTTGCTTGTATAACTGCTCGTCTTGAATGGGAGGGGCGTTGATGTGTTTGGTCACTTCTGGCTTTGTCTCTGGATGGTGCCGTTGAATGAATGGGGCTAGGCTAAATGCTATGGAAGCGTCGCAACGCGCTCCAGCGCCCACGCGCACGCACACAGACGACAGAGGGATGCACCAACAACTCCCAGCCAAGGCAATAACATATTTCAACATTGAAAATGAGTAGACCATTCCTTTAACACAAATACAAGTTTTACATTTCTTAGCCTAGCCCCATAAAGTTGTTCTGAACCTTCAACATATCACATATGTGACATGTCAATGGAAAGTATACATTTTAATGTTTCTATATACACCAGTTTAAGTAACTGAAATGACTAGTATGTGGCATGTCTGAGGAGATTGGGCTGTTTCCCAGACAGGGTTTAGATTAATCCATGTTACAAACATATCTTACAAAAAAACGATACTGGTTTGAATTTCGAGACAAAACAATGGCAAGGTGTCAGTACAAGGTGTTTTTAAATTAAGGCAGATCAACCATGCACGTTAGTCTGGGACTAGGATAAGCCCTGTCCAGGAAACCGCCCCTATACATTTTTTCTAGACATTTTCTCAGCTGACTTGCAATAATTTATATTTGCTTATATATACTATGTTCTTCAAATATTATGTGTAACCTGCTGTACCAGATGCATTTTCTTATCAATCTGATCAGACAGTTTGTGTAAGTTTTGCCTGGAGAGCAAGAACATTGCAGGAAACGTGAGCACCAATGCTTGAACAAATACTACACCGTACTTTAACCGAGTTGGTATTTATGCAAATACATAAAAATTCAAAGAGCTCTCAGTACTGGCTACAATGTGAACTTAACACCAAAGCTGTTTCTAATTCATAATAAGCTGGCATCTATTGGCCAGTGTGGTTCAGATAAACAAATCTGACCTATAAAAATAAATCAATCTCTGTGATCATGTGAGCAACAGTGTTTTACCTCTCCAGCATGACAGCAGGCACATGTAACCATTTTCAATCTATTAGCCTAGCTGGCAAAACTGCTCGTATCCTGTAATTCTTACTGACAATAAAACACTTGAGGCTTTATAATAATACAAATTTTCCTCATAACATCAGCTTAGCATCTTTTATCCCAAATCTCCACTGACCTCTCCAGGGTTAATGTCACTTAGGGCATTGAGGTGAAGAAGGAAGTTGTTGTCAGGAAATGATGCCTCTGCATTAGGAACACAGCTGTGGTTACCTACAAGAAAAAAAAACGGTAAAGTTGAAATGAAATGTATAATGGAGTCGTGTAGTATGCTTTCATGTGACATATCAAACTGACTTTATCTAGACTTTTAAGGTTTTCCCAAAAAAGTTGCAAAACATTCTGCAATATTTAAATAGAGTGAGTTTAATTCATGGGTCCTCGTCCTTAACTTTACATTTTGTAAGACCAAGGAGACAGGCACTGTTTTTAAAGGTTAAATAATGCAACAATTCGAACTACTGTATGTCAACATAAAGACAAATCTCACAAGAGCTTTGTAGCAAAAACAGGCCTGAACCATCACAGTTGAGGAAATCACCGGTTTCTGTAAAAGAAAACGACATGATCTTTACAACCCCTTCATCACTTGTATTTATTTCACACTTCTGCACAAACATTTTACACAGACAGATGGCCATTTATAAAAATGTGTCTCTGCAGTAAAGAAAGCAGGTGTTAAAGTATAGATGTTGTTTACAAGTTTGTGAGGGTGTCAATTCTAAAAACAAGTTGATGTTTAAACAAAAACTACCTTTGTCGATGTCCTTGTACAGCTGGTCAATAAAAGCATCTAGTTGCGCCCTCTGCTGGCTAGGAAGGTCCAGTGCATCACATGCATGAACCCACTGACTGAGAGAACTGAAGACACAAAAAAACCATGTGAGAAAAACCAGAGCTGCATTACTGTGCATGATCTACAAAACATAGTTTGAAAGGAGTCTGTATGATTAAACATGTTTGATCTCATTGAAGATGAATGCTTGAGGAACATCAATACAATGCAGTACGGCCATAAAGTCACTGTAGTAAGCCTGCTATATATTATATATACCTGATATCTCCAAAAAATACATCAAATAAAGTGATCCTACCTGGTACCAATACCCTGTCCGTTGGTCCCAACAAGTGAAAACAGCGAGCGAAATCCTTCAGGTGTAAACCACTACAACACAGAAGATATCCACTTTTATCTCTTCAAGTTAAGTACATTCGGGTAGATTAAAATTGCTGTGTTTATATATTCAAATATTTATGACTGAATTTTAAACATTCACAGCTCACCTGACTGAGACCGTCATCACGAAGAGCCGTGGTAAACAGATTATGGAGCAAGGCCAGCTGACCCTGAAAAAATACAAAGCACCGTGTTTCTCAGCATTTCAAATGAACAATGTCTACAACTCAGCATATTGATTTAATCATTAAATCGCTAACTTTCCACCGGTATGCTAAATAAAAACTTTTTTTAAATCTATATGTAAAAACAAGCCGTGTACATACAAATGCAGTCAACTCTCTCTACCTGAAACTTCTCCCCTAACAATTTATGAACTATTTCCTCTTCTTCGTTGGCCGTACGGCTACAGAAGTTAGCGAAAAGCCTTTGCCAGTGTTTCTTATCTTTAGCCTGAAAGAAACAATAATATAAACAATAACTTTTAGCAGTGCCACACTTAATATTTAACACCTACAAATGACGTGATGAGAAACAATGACCTGCTTGATGGTAGCCACCATCCTGGCCATTAGCATAATACTGGAGGTTTCCGGAGGATAGTGCGTACTCCTGAATAATATGAAAAATAAAGGGATCAAATCTGTTTTGACAGCGTTGTTATGTGTACGTTAAACTTTTTACTGCATTGTTGTCCTGTAAACATAGCGTCTTACCTCCATGCTTCCTGTAGCTTGTTGATTGGATGCTCTGGGTCTTCATGGGAGGGTCCAAGGCACAGGACTTTATGATACTGATCCCATGCAGCTTGTCGGCACTCTTTACTGCAGTACATCACCTGAAGAGGACGACATATAATCCATTTAAAAATAAAGTCATGTACAGAAACTGCTTGAGACAGCTTTGATTGCTTTTGTACGCTAGAAAAGAACCTGTATGTGATGATAATCAAGCAATGGATGTTACAATCAATATTATTGATTCTTCTCCCGACTGAGAATAGAAGGATAGTCAACAGCTCATTGATGGGAATGTACCTGACATTGCGGACAGGCCTGGTGTTGGTCAGGTCGGACCTTACACAGCTCAGGATGGGGCAGGCTGAGAGCTTTCAGACCACTTAACCTTCTGGCATTCTCCTCTGCTGTCTCCAGAGCACGGAGACAATATTCACATGCTAAATAAGCAAAGAACCATGCCAGATACGGATAAGAATGGTTTAGTAAATATAATGCACATAAAAAAGCATATCAGAGTCTTCTGGATCATTTTACAGACTTACCTCTGTATTTGTAAAAGGCATTCCACAAGAATTGGGCTGCAACAAGAGGTTGCTCAATAAAAATGGTATCACCCTTTTTAAACGCTTTCTTGGCAAATAATCCTTTTCCCTAGGGAACACAAAAAAAATTTTTCTTACATAAATCTCAGCTCCATGTCCTACATGTATCCCTACCGACAAATCCAGCATGAGCTGGTAGCTGGTTTTTATCTGATTTAAGGTGGCAGTAGCTGGTTCAAGATGGTCCTTCCAGCCTGGCAAAGCTGGTGGGTCAGCTGGTCTTCCAGTCTGACCAGCTAAGTCCATCTTAAAAAGTGACCAAAAGCTAGACCAGCTTGTAACACCAGCTAATACCAACCTGGGAGACGAGCTAAAACCAGCTCATCAGCTTATGCTGGTTTTAGCTGTTTTCTTCAGTAAGGAAGTTACTGATGCTGACAAAAATATTTGTTAAACGTCACCACCTAAAAAACTTGAATATGACTACTTGTCACAAAGCCTACTATTTAGCTAATCTACATTTTCTCTAAGAAAACCGGCTGACACATGGGAGTGGTGCGAGCATCAAACATATCAAGCATGGTTGAAACTGTTTGCGATACGTAAAATGAAACTGTTTTATATAATAAGTTCCCGATGCATACCTTGATATTATCGATCAATCGGATTTCCACGCAATTACTAGTTTTTGCAGGATCCGCGCATAAAGAAAACATGTCATCTATGGGGGCCGCCATGTTAGAAATTTACATATCAACCTCTGACCCCTCTGACTTAACCAATAGTGTGCATTACACACATATGCGTTTGTAAACTGAATATTTATAAATATAAATTACCAAATAACCTTGAACAATGCGCTTAATTACAAATTATATGCTGGTAGCGCATTATTAAAAAAAAACTTTAATAAAAACGTGGCGCTGGAAGGCGGGGCAAGCGTACTGATAACCAATCCACGATTAGATCACTCACAGCAGCCAATCAGCAATCGGTTTACTCTTGGTAGCCAATCAACGATCAGTATACGCTCTTGAATTCTCACCAGCGGTGTTTTGGTAGTACAGTGAGGGATTTCTCAATAGTTAGGAAGAGTGTTCAAACTAACTGATTTATCTTTGCCAATAATAAGGTTTGTTGTGTTTTTTTATGTGGAATTGACACGCCTAATCGCAAATGTTGCTGGCGGAAGCGAAAAAGCTGAAAGTGGCCGAATTGCGTGCCATGTTAACCGAGCGAGGTCTCGACCCAAAAGGCCTGAAGGCCGAGCTGGTAGTCCGGCTCATTTCTGCGATTGAAGCCGGTGTTCAGCCCATTAAAAGTGGGAATGACGGAGAAGATGTATGTGAGACGATGGGTGAAACGCCTGCAGAGGAGCAACAAAAAGACAGGCGCGTTAAAGCGCAGTCTCCAGTATGCACTATTCCCTCCAGCAAGAGTATGCATACTTACACTGACCAGAGTACACAAACCGAGCCGTATCAACTGTGTTCATGCGCTGTCACGAGTAACACACCGCAGCAGCAGACCTATAGGAACTCGGAGGACACTATTAAAGATCTACATCACCAAACAAAGGGTGTACAACAGCAGTCAGCCGCTCCCGTGGATCCTGTCGCCTTGGCAACCGCTGCTGCAGTGGACCAGGATGCTGTGTCAGAATGCTCATCAACAGTCTTTGCAAATCCAGTGTCAGATGGACCACGTGAGCAAGATCACTGTATGTCACTTCATTCAAGTACAACATTTTCAATATTGATGGTAATGTTTATGATGAGATATAAATAATGATGTCTACCTCTCTTATGCAGTGCTCAATATACAGACAGATGAACCTGAGACTGTTGATACCACCCTGGAGGATAGAGGAGGAATGAAGAGGCTTAATGGGGAGAGAGGCAGAGATTTTTATGAGTTTAAAGAGGAAGTTCATTACAACAGGTACACCTGCCTGGCTGCCTTCTGTATGTAATGTATGCCATTACACTTATTCAAATAAATTGCATAAACACTTTGTATACAAAAATGTTCTGTCATGCATATTCTAATCTATATATTGACTAACTAGTATTTAGTATTAAAAAAGAATACTAAAACCAGACACTTTAAATGCATCTGTAGAAATGCTGATTCATGCCAGATGGAGGAATCACATTTAAAGCCCTTCGCAGGCTTACAGAATTGTCTTCATGGTGTTGCCCTAACATTTCTTAGCAATATGATTACTGAATTTACTAACTATAGCTAGGTCACTAACCTAAAACACAACTCTTAAGTGGTCAGCTTGTTGTCATTATTGTCCCAAGTGGTGAAATTCTGTCCCAGACAAAATCTTAAATCCTTACTTGTTTGCATTACTCAGAAATATATTGCAAGGAAAGCAAATAATTACATTTCCTATATTTTGTATTTAATATCTGATCTAGATACAGATCTTCTGTAAAGCAGTTTGTAAACACTGTTTTAAAATGTGCTATATAAGTAAAGCTTGACATGCGTAGATTTCTGTTTTTCTCAGAGCTAAGACACCAGAGCCTCTGCTGGACACTGGAGATGAATCTGAAATAGACTTTGAGGATATTCGACTGGATTCCTGTAAGAGCAAATCAAAGCCTAAACATTGAACATGTCCTAAGCCCTATTCGGATGGTAATTGTTTCTTATTAGGATGTCTGTAAAAATATATTTGCATGCCTCCTCCGCAATAAAACTTATGCATTCAGATTATAAATAAATTTGCGGTGGATGAGTTTTTAATATGAAATGCCTGTTTGCAATTTTGGAGTCCATTCAGCTGATCTCCGGGTCTGGCGGTGCCACTTTTGGCATGGCTTGGCACGGTCCATTGAATCTGATTGGACCATTGGAGTCGCGCTCAAAGGTAGCCGGGGAGTTTCGATGTTTTTCCTATTTAAGCTTGACTTTTCTGTGGTTGAGTCGTGTGCTGGGACTGACAGAAAGTTGAAGGTTGTGATTTTCTGGGCAGATATGGCTGGGAACTGTGTTCTCATTCTCGTGTGGTGGTCGGGGACTTTGCTGCTGTAACGTGGCTGCAATGTAGTGATATTACGCAGTGCCCGAAAATAGTCCCCTGCTATTGAAAGTAACCAAGCAGACTATGCGTAATGTCACTACGCCTTCTGCAGCCGTGTTGCATCAGCAAAGTGCTTGATTTTTACGCCAGTTTGAGAGTATAGTTCCTAGCCATATCTGCCTGGAAAATCACAACTTATAATTTTCTGTCGGTCTTAGTACACGATGTAACTACAGAAGATTCAAGTTTTAAATAGGAAAAATATCAAAACTTTTTGGTTATTTTTTAGTGCAATGCTAATGGTCTAATCTGATTCAATGGATTATGCTAAGCTATGCTAAAAGTGCTAGCGCCAAATCCAGAGGTCAGCTGAATGGATTCCAAAATGGTAAGAATCAAATGTTTAACTATAGGGCAGGGTTTATCAAAAAACAGTAGGTAATTTGGCCGGGGATTTTTACTCGGGTGGTCGGAGAAAAACACTGAAATTCTGGATTCGGACAGCAATAAAATGATCGCTAACAACGCTGTAAATGATGAAAATACCTTACGTCCCCACGAGAAACAATTATCATCCAAATAGGGCTATAGTAACTATAAACCTGTGGACAGGAACAGAATGTTTGTGTGTCTTTGTCTTTCATGTAAAGCTGCTTTGAAACTTTGCAACATTGTAAAAAAGTGCTATAAAAATAAATTCAACTTGATTTGTACAGATAACTGTGACCTGCATTTCGAGGTGAGTTCTGATGGAAGCAGTGGACAGCCTTTGCTTTGGGAGAAATTCCCTCTGCTTTGGTCCGGGTGTAGGATGACCCATGGATTTTGTCAAGGAAAGGTCGGATTCGAAGCCAAGGTGTGAAGTAGTATAAAACGTAGATCTTTTTTTTTTAAGAAAAGGATGCATATATTTCTAGTGGTGGTTTGCTTGTTGATTTATGATTCTTTTTGTTGTTTGTAGTTTGTGAAGTGTCTGTTGGCGCCTGCATTAGACACAAGTTATGTCCCCGACCTGCACGTGCTCAGAGTGGGTTGGTCTGTGGACAACACAAGCTTTCAGTTAGGTAAACAAAAAAACAATGCAATACAATACAAACTGTTTTTTACTATCTTACCATTATATTTGTAACACATCTAATTTTCCTCAGGAGAAGTAGAGCTTTCGTATGGTTTTGATGGGCGTGGCAAGATAGTAACAAAGGGGCAGGAGGAGGAGTTTGGTGAACCCTTCTCAGAAGGGGACATCATTGGGTGTTTCGCTGTCAGTATTCTTTTTATTTTTGCCTAGATATGACATAAGTTTGATGTAGTATGCAAACTTTGCAGTGATCGTAAATTACAAGATTAATGTTATTGTTTTATTTTCATATCTAGGCCATCAGTGAACGAGGAGAAGCATCACTTTCATTTCACAAAAACGGACGTTCTCTTGGAGCGCCGTTTCAGGTGACCGCGTCCGCTCTAAAAGGTCAAGCTCTCTATCCTCATGTACTTTGCAAAAACTGCTCAGTTTCTGTAAATCTCGACCCAGATAATACCTGGCATCCATTTCCTGTGGGATTCTGCACGCTGACCTCACTTCCTCCTGGTCAGAGGACTCGCGCTCTTTTACCGCCAACGTCAAGAAGTGACTGTGAGGTGAGAACGTTAATAAATATGCTTTAGCATTAGCTAAAATAACCCAAAATGTCTAAACTGAGTTCTTGTCTGTCTCAGGTGTTGATGATGGTTGGTATGCCAGGTTCTGGAAAGACACACTGGGCTCAGTCTCATATGGCTCAGAACCAACGGAAACGTTATAATCTTCTAAGTACAAACTCTGTATTGGACTGCATGAGGGTGAGATCAATAATGTATTCTGCATGACCAAAAAAAATATGATCTCATTATGACAGTATTACCAAGAAGTTGAACGCACCCTAATGTTGATAAAGGGACGTCACACAAACTTTTTACCTACATAGATGCAACCTGAAGGCAGTCATAGAGACCTGATGTTACAGCAAGCCACTCAATGTGTCAGTCATCTAATCAGAATAGCTGCAAACAAACGGAGGAACTACATCATTGACCAGGTAATGTGAAATAAAGGTGTGGTATATGCCAGATGGTGCCATATTATGTTTCTTTTTACTCACCTATGCTCATTCTCTACCAAGGTCAACATCTATCCATCTGCCCAGCGACACAAAATGATGTGTTTCCATGGTTACCAGCGAAAAGCGGTGGTGGTTTGCCCAGAAGATGCGATGTGGAAGAGACGCCTCGTACAGCACCGGAAGGAGGAAGGCATGGAAATTCCAGAAATATCCCTTTTGAAAGCCAAAGGTCAGGAAATATATACTTTTGTGGGTTTTATGTTTAAGACACTGACTGGACATCACTTGCTAATTTTTAACCGTTCAGCGCTAAATACTACTTTCTACCTTACAATCTCCTGTCAATTGCATGACTTTTTTCTTTCTCTGCGTTATTTCCCAGCGAGCTTTACGCTGCCACAGCAGGATGATGAGTATTTGGATGAAGTGATGTTTGTGGAGCTCTGCTTGGACGAGGCCTCGAAGCTCCTGACACTGTATAAAGAAGAAGCACGAAAACTTCTACCCGCACCTCCGAAACGCAAAAAACACAGACATGGAAATCAGAAGCGCCTCGTACATCATTGTGGTAATAAATGCTACGTCCTGTTGACTTCACTGCTGATGTTACAGTGTACTACTGAATGATGATTTTCATTATACCAACAATATTTCCTCATTCTTTCAGGACGGAGAGGAGGTCCATATAGCTGTCAATCACATAACCATTGCTTACTCGAGAAAAATGTAAGTTTATGTTAATGTAAGGAGGACATCATTTACGATTAGCCGTTAGTATAAATAAAAAAATTTATGTTGATATTTTAGGTTTGGCATCAGCCTTCCTCTGGTCAGTCTTACGGGTGCAGCAGTGACCCACAGAGATACAGGAAGTATTACAGACCCTACACGGGACAGGTGAACAAACACAATTACTGTTACACAAACAATGAATTATTTGTTACCCTGTCTGTGAAATTCACACTAAAGTCTCAATCTAATTGAGAGATTTGGAGCATCAAAGTTTAATTTTAATAAATATACTTAATTATATTAAAGATAAGGTTATATTTTCACAGAATTATATTTATTTTATGTAGAAAAATTGACTTGAGTTGGGATTTCACAGACTGGTTCACATTTCTCTGGGCTTGATGTGTAGTTGAATATTTTAGCATCATAGCTGCACTGTACGTGTTTTTTAAGTAAATCTTTGTGTTTCTTCTTGCAGTGGTGTGACCAAACCCAGGATTATTACAGTAGCTTGAATTATAGTTGTTCAACTTAAGTTGTTTATTTTTTATAAACTTTTGTATAGCAGGATGATATTAAAATGCCCCACTGCCACCACAATCATACCATGTTTTATTTTGATAATTCATCCTCCCTGTCTGTAACTTAATTAACAAATGTCATTGCTTAACACATCTACCTTGCTAGAAAGCATTGTTTTGTTTTTAGGCCATTTTTCCTTTTATTTGATTGTATGTATAGAGAGGACATGAAAGTACAGTGTGTAGTGAGGGGTGTGGGATCAGGAAATGACCCCAAGCTGGGATTTGAACTTGGGTCGTTAGAATTGCATGAGCACTGCTCACTACACCATCAGCTCCGATATTGGTATTGTTTTTAAAGGGACACTCCACTTTTTTTTTTAAATATGCTCATTTTCCAGCTCCCCTGGAGTTAAACATTTGATTCTTGCCGTTTTGGAATCCATTCGGCTGATCTCTGGGTCTGGCGGCACTTTTGGCATGGCTTGGCATAGTTCATTGAGTCTGATTGGACCATTGGCATCGCGTTGAACAATAACCAAAGAGTTTCTATATTTTTCCTATTTAAAACTTCTCTTCTGTAGTTACATTGTGTACTAAGACCGGCAAAAAAATTAAAAGTTGTGATTTTCTAGGCAGATATGGTTGGGAACTGTACTCTCGTTCTGGCGTAATAATCAAGGACTTTGCTGATGTAACATGGCTGCAGGAGGCGCAATATTACTACGCAGTGCCCAAAAATTGTCCCCTGCTATTGAAAGTAACCAAGGGGACTATTTTTGGGTAGTGCATAATATCACTACGCCTGCTGCAGTCATGTTGCGGCAGCAAGGTCCTTGGTTGTTGCGCCAGAATGAGAGTGTAGTTCCTAGCCATGTCGGCCTAGAGGGTCGCAGCTTTTCATTTTCCGTCGGTCTTGGTACACAATGTAACTAGAGAAGAGTCAAGTTTTAAATAGGAAAAATATCGAACTCTTTGGTTGTTTTTTGGCGTGATGCTGGTGGTCTGATCGGATTCAGTGGATTGTGCTAAGCTGTGCTGGAAGTGGTACCGCCAGACCCGGAGATCAGCTGAATGATTTCAAAATGGTAAAAACCAAATGTTTGACTCTGGGGGAGCTGGAAAATGAGCATATTTTCAAAATATGTGGAGTGTCCCTTTAAAGATATAGTTTACCCAAAATTAAAATTTCTGTCATCCTTCTTGTAATTTCAAACCCATATGATATGTGACCCTGTACCACAAAACCAGTCACAAATAGCATGGGTATATTTGTAGAAACAAATTGTAAGGGTCAAAGTTATTGCCAAAAAGCCATTAGGATATTAAGTAAAGATCATGTTCCTCTGTGAAGATATTCTGTGCATTTTCTACTGTAAATATATAAAACATGTATATATCATTGGTAATGTGTTGCTAAAGACTTAATTTGGACAACTTTATTGGCTATTTATCAATATTTAGATTTTTTGGCACCCCCAGATTCCAGATTTTTTAATAGTTGTCATATCGGAATAAACTATACATTAATAGAAAAAAAATGTATTCTACTTTCAGATAGGACTGGTTTTGTGGTCCAGAGTCACATTTGTATTTATCTGTGAAAGACAAAATTGTTTGTCAGGACAATATCTGTAATGTGTGTGTGTATATATATTTTAAAGAATCCTTTTAGTTTTTAAAGACTTTCACTGTGAATCCTCAATTGCTAAACTATTAACAAATACAGTATGCCACCAAATAAAAATGCCTTGGTGATTTTTTTGACAGTTTATTTAATGAGAAATTTAATAGAAACTCTGCAAAATACATTTCACAAAAACCTTTATATGGCAATACAATGAAAATGTATGAACCTTTACCACTCACCAGTATAAAAAATACAGTGTTTCGTTAAAAACAAGCACTACTTTATACAACACAACTTTAAATGTTGTCATTGTTATATCACTGAATACATTATGTGATATAATCAATCATCTTTATACTGATAGGTTCTTGTGTATCAGTAAATTAGTGATCAGGCATCACTCTCTGATACAACAGCACTGCACCTTTCGCTGAAGGACACATCTCTGACCACACAGGGGAGCTCTCGTTTAACTGTAGCATCTCCTAAAAAAAAGATTAAACAATGCCATATTCAATAAAAAAAAGAATAGGTGAAAATATAACCTTGATATCTTTAATATTGACTTGATTGAAATCAAACTTTGATGCTCCAAATCTCTGTATTTTAAAGACAGGGTTAAAAATGCATTTATGATTGTAGTTATGATCCAAAGTGTCATTTCTTGTGTTATTTATATACAAACAGAGCTTACCGCTCGACTTAAAAACAAAATATCTGTGGTTTCATTGGCCTCAGGTCCTCCTTGTCTATAGTAATCTCTCACTTCCTCTGTTGTCAAAGAGCACCTTAACAATAAATCACACACACATTCTCCATAAATGAATAAACATGTAATAATAGAAGCACAAAAAAAAACGCGAACAGGACAATTCTACTTACTGAACATAAAACTCAGCACTGGGTCGACATGCACTAGTGTGATTTAGTGCTATTCCTAATAACAATGGTTTGCTTAGGGAATTAAGAGGAACATTCACCTAAAATGTTGAAGAAACAACATATGGACAAAGAGAGATGATGAGAACATCAATGGCAGCATCAAATGTAAAAGCACCTATTTGTGGACATTAAGGTGTTTGGACATAAATGTGTGTTGGTAGCGTGTGAACACAACCACCCTTCAATAAAAAAAATACATCCACTCCTTTTTAAATCTCTATTAAACCAAATCAGTCTCATTAGACATGCTGTTTTGATTCTCTAGTTAATGTGACATCACACTGATAAAGCCCCACCCCACCTGCATTACAAGAGTTTCCATCCTTAGCGAGTTGTATGCTGTCTGCCATATATCAATAGTGAGATACTATTGTCTCAGATTGTATTCACAGTCATCAGATTTTAACTGACAGCGCTCACTGTCTGTTTGTAAGGGAGTGAGGAGCTGTAGCTCATTTGCATTTAAAGGTACAGACACGAAAACTGCGTTTTTGCTCCCATCCAAATAGAGGCATTTGAGGCATGCTGTAACAAATTATATGTGGGGTATTTATAAGCTAAAAAACTTTACAGACACATTCTGGGCACACTTGAGACTTACATCTTGTAAAAATGGGCATAATAGGTGTCCTTTAATGCGTTTTCAGTACCATGACTACACACCTCATCGGTGATCTCTGCACACACAGAGGAGAAGATCTCTGATACAATGGCTCTCTCCTTACCCTGAAGAAGGCCAACACTTATCAAATCCTCACTGACCCCCTGACACACCATCTACAGACACAGGGATGTACTGTATTAGGGCTGTGTAAACACATTTTAGACCTTAATCTCATATTCAAACTCACCTTTGGCTCTGGGTGACCACCTGGTATGTCCAACAGACCCGCTGCTTCTGCCACCTCCTGACTTCTCCTCAACAGGACAACCGCTCCATCTGAGGTTGCCATGATAGCACCAACCCCTAAAGGCTGCGCGAGGAAGGCCTGAGGATCTGCGAATTCAGCTTCACCACGTCTCCGGAGGTTTTCCACATTTTGTGACCAATTTGTACCAATGTAGTCTTTATAGCAAGTCACGCCCAACTGTAATTTTAGGATACATGACTGCTCATCCTTTGTAACTTTGTCTGAAGGTCTATGTTTATCAGTGATCTCTCCACCATCGCTGTTTTCAAATCGCTCTCCTTCACCAGGGTTGCGGTCAGCCTGGTCTCCTTTTGCCAAGCTGGTGCACTGATGCCTGTGTGTTGACTGTTCAGTGCTGTTGGTCGGGTGAGGTTTGGTGGAGAGCACTGCTGAATGCAATCTGAATTTAGCCCCATTGAAGAGCCAAGGGTCTTTGATGACTCTTTCACTCCATGCGGCTTCAATATGCTCCTCGATCTCTGGAAAGCTTTGACGGTTGAATCTAAAGTGGGTGAAGAGTACAGTTTATAAAAGTTTCAAATATAAATTCATTAAAGACAAAGGTTAATGGAATAGTTCACCCCAAAATGAAAATGAATCAATATTTTACTCACCCTCATGCCATCTAAGGTGTATATGACTTACTTCTTTCTGCCAAATTAGTTATATTAAATAATATCCTGTCTTTAAAAATGGGGCACTATCCAATGCCATTATAAAGCTGAAAAGAGTTTTATTTAAAGGACAAGTTCGGTATTTTACACTTAAAGCCCTGTTTTCAGATTGTTTATGATGAAATAGAACGGTTTTGAC
The DNA here is from genome assembly GCF_027580225.2 of Misgurnus anguillicaudatus. Classification (NCBI taxonomy): domain Eukaryota; kingdom Metazoa; phylum Chordata; class Actinopteri; order Cypriniformes; family Cobitidae; genus Misgurnus; species Misgurnus anguillicaudatus. The sequence continues at coordinate 11,275,158 of NC_073352.2, read as the reverse complement.
TGAAATTTTCACATATGATGCTGGCCCAAGAATTTTCGGGTGTTTGTTGTTTCACCTCCCACCCCTACAATGGCTATATAGGTGCACAGGAACAATCCTTCCTAAAATGCATTAAACTTTCGTTTACAAAGATGTGAAACTCACCGAGTGGTCAGGGGTGTTCACTGATATGCTCACACAAAAATCGCTGCAAAAGATGCTTTCCAACAATTTTATCGTAGTTTTTGTTCAACTCCATTGACTTGTATTAGATGTGCTGTGAGGTACGGTATTACTCCGCCGGCGGGAACTTTGTTTGTATTCTTGCAATTGGCAAAGGCGGATTATCGCCACCAACTGGGCTGGAGTGTCTATTATTCAAGCTCTCAGCTGAAGAATATACGGGTGTGAGGCGTTTGGAAAAATAGGTCCACAAGTTTACAACGAATGCTAAAACAACTGTTGGAAAACATCTTTTGCAGCGATTTTTAAGTGAGCATATCAGTGAACACCCCTGACCACTCAGTGAGTTTCACGTCTTTGTAAACGAAAGTTTAATGCATTTTAGGAAGGATTGCTCCAGTGCACCCATACACACACTATAGAGGTTGGAGGCGAAACAACAAACACCCGAAAATGCTCGGGGCAGCCGTACATGTCGAAATTTCAGTCAAAACCATTCCACTTCACCACAAACAATCTGAAAACAGGGCCCCACGTGCAAAACACAGAACCCGTCCTTCAATATAACTAACCTAGCTTTTTGCTGAAAGGTCATACACACCTGGGATGGCTTGAGGGTGGGCAAAATATGTGCTAATTTTCATTTTTAGGTGAACTATTCTTTAGTTAAGGTATAGTTAAGCTAACAATGATTCTGAAAAAAATATAAAGGACTTTTATTCTGTGGAACAGAAGAGGATAAATTTAGATTTTTGTGAAATCTATTTGTCTGAGGATGAGTAAATGATGACACACTTTTTTTTTAGTTTTGGGTGAACTATCCCTTTAATTGATGGTTTATACAATGCACAAATTAATGCAAGACAATTGTTAAAGTAATAGTCCACCCCAAAATGAAAATGAATCCATATTGTGTATATGACCTTCCTTTTTCTGCCAAATTATTTATATTAAATAATATCCTGTTTTTAAAAATGGGGAACTATTCAAAGCCATTTTCTCCAATCCCATATTATTTAATAATTTAATATTTGCTAAAAAAGGTTATACACATCTGGGATGGCTTGAAGGTGACTAAAATATGTGCTAATTTAAATTTTTAGGTGAACTATTCCTTTAAGGAATAGTTAAGCCAACAATGATTCAGAAAAAAATATTAGAGATTTTTTATTTTGTGGAACAAATTAAGATTTTGTGATACATCTAGTTTTTTTTTTTTTTGTGAAATCTATTTTTCTGAGGATGAGACACAATTTCAGCTTTGGGTGAACTATCCCTTTAATTGTTTGTTAACACAATGCACACAATTTCAAGATTATCAATCCTGGTTAGTTGACAAATAACATTTTTCAACATTGAGATTTTGGGTTAAAATTTATCAGGTCAGTTTTATCATTTTTATCACCTTTAAGCATCACCTTTGTTGCAATTCACTTCAGCGTCCTGTAGTGTGACAAATTAATATTAATCAGTACCAATACTCCATGTAGTCTCTCAATTAAGGGTCATAAAACTATATGAATCCCATTTATACAGCAATTAGCATTAAAACATTGTTTATAACAATACCTGTCTGAAATTTCTACATGTGTTTGATGTTCTCCAAGAGCCTGTAATGGAGCACAGTGAAGCATGAGAGATACCTCTGAATCCATGAGAAAACCCCTTCAAACTGTATCTAGTGGACTTTCAGATTCTTCAGGTCTTCTTGTACCTTAATATATAGGGTAAGTATCTGGTTAATCTTGACAAAGTGTGAAAAGCAGCATGTAAACGCGTGCAGCTGTGATGTCTGTGTAGGCAGATCAAAAAGGTTTTGAGGAACAGCCAATGAATGTTAATCAGTATGACAGGTGTCAACTTAAAACTTAGTTGAATTATTACGAAACCTTTTAAGCAAAATAAATAAATAAATGATGTGAACGGAAGTTCAGATTGACGTATTTAATTAATTTAATGTTACTGTCGTTTAGGAAAAGCAATAACAAAATCAAACTTCCTTACCTAAACCAACTGACAGTGAAGTTCGACTGTTGATTGAAACACTTCCGGAAGAAATTTCAAAATAAAAGCCGCGCACTTACTTGTTCACATTTTTCTCTCTTGTGGTTGATGTTGTATTATATAACATGGGTAAAAATATATATATATAACATGGGTGATTCTCACGAAATCCAGACTTTGAAGGTGTCCAGCATTAGATTTTTTAAAAGCCCTTGAAGCCAATTTTTTTGCACATACAAGATTAAGGTCTGAACTTACTATAACCATTATATTTAGAGGATTTAAAAATGTTTCCTATATAATTATTTACATTTTTTAAATTATCATTATCAAATGATCATTACCGCAACATGATATTACATTAAATATATGCATTTACACACTCATGTTTCGGTAATGATAACTAAAAAGTTGTCTAGTTACTATGACAAACAAAATTTCAACTTTTATCTGGAAAGAAAAAATAAGAACTGCTTACCTGGTAGCCATCTTGAGTGTCACAGTCAATTATGTCCCTTCCAAAATGTTTTTTAAAATGTTAGTTCCTTGAGGGCTTAAACAATGATTGAAGTTTGTTGCGAAGGATGATAACATTTTTCTTGGACACATTTATATTCCTTATTATTGTATTATTACATTTACCAATGATCACCAAATACCACATGTTTCTTTACTATAAATGTTTATAGTATAACATGCACTGAAGCTTTTAATTTTTTTAGATTTTTTTTATTTCCATGTCAAAGAACCCAAATCCAGTCATGGACACGTTGCGGTAATGAAAATTTTCCCCTTAAATGTGAAAAAAAATGGTTTGTATGATGTCATTTGAAATCATGTGCAAAATAGTATGTGAAGAGATGTTCGTAACTGTATGTTTCTTATTTTGATCTTCTTACTTTGCATTTACTTTATCAAAATATTTCATGACACCTCATAAGTATAATTTCGCGAGAATGAAAATGTATATTTAATTGAATTATAGGATGTATTTCTTGTACACGTTTCCTTGTTGGAAATAAAGGTTATTTAAAAAGTGCAGACAAATAAAAAAGATTAATACAGATATAAACCTAACTTTAATATTTAAAAAGTTATATTTCTCCTAAAATGTGATTAATACATATTCTTTTTGTTACTATATGTAGACTTTAATTGTTTTACCTTATCCAGGAGATCATCGCATGTCATTTGATCTACATTTTATTTTGCAGATTGTAGATAAAGAGGTCAACACTGCAAATAATGACTCTGTGCATGAACTTAATGTAATTTGTAATAAAAGCCTGACACTTATGAAATGCTTGTAATTATACTTCAATATACCACAGTGAGGCAGCAGACTTTGACACAAATATTATTTTCACATTCTCAAAACCACGGCTGTATTTCTTATAACAAAAATGTTATTTCTTTACTAATTCAATGAGAAGTCACTGTCTGATAAAGTTTGTTTGCTGGATTTTTTTATTGTCACTTGTGAATTTTCTCCTGTACACTTTTTGTGAATCCAAAGCCAACCTGACCAATAAATACATAAATAGGCATGTGAGACACAGACTCATGTTCTCCGGCAGTTAATACACACATATCAAGTTACCCATAACTAAGGGCAACTTATTTTCTGGACATCGAGAAAAGAGAGGTTGCCCATAAGATAACCATCTGCAATTCCTAGGTTTTAAAACAACAATGTAAAAGTGTTCTGATAAGACAATAGAACTACACTTTCATATTTAGTCCAGAACTAGAAGTTTAAAATTTTGCCATTCATGTCAAATAATAAGAAGTGCAAGACGAGACCACCAAAATAAAGAAGATAACTTAAAACAACGTAATTGCTCATCGAACCCAAAAATATAATTCAAGTCAATCAAATACCCTGCTCTATAACTATTATACAGACAAAAAAATATTTATAGACAAAAAACAACACAAACGCAAAATTCATTCAAATATTCTAACCACTGTTGAACCAAAAGCAGCTAATTCTCAACAAAACATGGGCGCAAAATATCCGATATTTGTAATCATGTCATTTACAATTTTAATATTAAGGCTCAGTGAAAAAAAAAAAAAAAAAAGGTCAGTGTTTCACAAAGCAATGCATCACAAAAATAGAAAATTCATAAAGATTCGACATTTAGTTAATCTTTAGCGACATGTGCACTTAGTAGCAATCATCTCCTCATACTCCTTATAGGCAATGGAACCGTCATTCTCAATGGTCAAAACACTCAAGGGGTTATATTCGGAGGGTACACACGAAGGCCTGGGCACAGAGGAGTCAAGCTTCTCATAAATGATGTTCTGAACCATCGTGTGTACGGGTGACCCGTAGATGTATCCAACAGCCCTCGGGCAAGATCCCTTACAGTACCTCGGATTGTATTTGTGAGGTGCTATAATCCAATGGTCCAATTTAAGCTGATTAAAGCTCACTCTGAAATCATAAAGGTCACAGTCGTCCGTAGGAAAGTCGTACATTGGGACGAGATCTGACGAACTAGAGTCTGGACCTGCTTTGGGTACACTGGTGCTCCTTAAAGTACCGCGCCTCTTCCGTGAAGTTGTCTTCCAAGATCTAGACTTTCCATCCCAGTGGTTTGATGTTAGGTCTACCATCCTATTTCCTGTAGCTTTCCGCTGGTATGCGACCTCACTGGTATCATTAAGATACAGAAGAAGAGATGGAGACCTGTGAGTTAACTCCACTGGGCTCTTATGGATTTGGCCTCCAGGTCTAGGGATCATATCTTCAATGCAGGTCAAGTTGATAAGAAGATGGATGTCTTTCTTATGAGCCTGAATGATAGGATGGAGGAAGGAAGTCACGTCGACCTCCACCCAACGGCGTCGGACTCTTCTCTCGGTGTGGACGCGGAAGCTGAGAAGGGGGACGGCGTGGTGTGATTTGAGGTGGTCGGAGCACATGTGATCTTTGGAGGGTTCCTGTTCCATTACGTCAAGGTAACAGAGCGATGTGAAGGGG